>NW_027476121.1:690000-692500 GCF_051020955.1 Megalopta genalis
GAAGCAATACCCAGGCCTCCCGAACCGATGGCGGAATGGAAATAGGCCTTAGGTGTATCGGCCGGTAAACTGAGCCACTTCCTCACCGCACCACGTACCGCCACGTCACACCGATTGAGTTTCCCCAATCCCACAGACCCCAACGACGCCGCATAAAATAAGCTTGGCAACAGGAATATTCGCAGAGCGAATAGTCGCTGTTGCGGCTTAAGCGGTGCACGGGAGATCTTATCCAAATCAGCGACCAACGAGACTGACGGGTCGGAACGCAGACGACCGTCTGGAGTAAAGGGAATACCCAAATACTGCCAGGCGTCCGTCCGCTTCATCGCCACCAGCTTCTGACCACCGAGGAAGAAGTTGCCTTCATCCACGGTAGTCTTCTTCTGGTGGGGAACCGTTCCGATCGAGATGGTAAAAGACTTACCGACATTAACGGACATGCCGCATGATGCCAGGAAGTCCTCCGTACAGTCAAGCAATCGCTGCAGGCCCGTTGTCGTTGAGGCTGCGAGGATTAGGTCGTCGGCGAAGGCTGCCGACCCGATCCTCACCCCGTCGATATCCGCCCCGATGTCTTGGGGGAGGCTCCTGAGGAGTCTGTCCATCACCATGTTGAATATGCCGGGGGACATCGGGTCTCCTTGCCTCACGCCATGCATCGGATGGATGGCATGGGAGTGCCAACCACCCGACACAATGGTCGTGAGAGCATCAGAGTACACCGACCCGACATACTCAATCATGGGAGCGGGACAGCCCCTCAGTTCGAGCGTCTGTAATATCGCGGGGTGAGAAACGGTGTCGAAAGCCTTCGCGACGTCAACCGACGCAACAAAAAGCGGCTTATGGCGCGCATGGGAGTGGCGTAGCAGCAAGTCCAGCAAAAACACGTTGTCCGCACATCCGTCTGTCCTACGGAACGCTCTCTGCCTCCCATCCAATCCGATCAATCGACCCATCCGCCTAGCCAGGACTTTGTGGAATCCTCGCACAAGAGTCGAGGCGACGGTGATGGGTCGAAAATCAGACGGAGAAGAAGGCAGTCCGGTTTTAGGAATGAGCACGGTCCTGGCGTCCCTTAGGTGAATAGGGAGTCTGCGGCACCACATAATGAGGTTATAGATCCTTTGCAAAACCTCAAGGGGGGTTTTACAAAGGAGTCTCGCAGACAGACCGTCAGGACCAGGTGCTGTCTTCCTACCCGGAAGCGCCCTCCGTAGTTCATCCGGATTAACAGGAGACCACAGAGAGGAGATGGTGTCCTCTCGGTTTTCACACGGAGGACAGCTGTCGCGCGCACCTGTCATAAGGGCTTCCCAATAGGGAACCATAACATCTTGAGGGATGCCATGGTCACCGACGGGGCCATCCCTTATGACATCCAAACAGCGCCGGGGGTCCTTACGCCACAGTTCTTGCACTATGCCGTAATTCCTCCGGCGCTGTCTGCGTCGCGAGAGCGGTTCCTCCGGTTGCGCACGGCGGCCTCGACGCACGACACTCGCTGCATGAGGTACCGGAAAGATATCCGCCAGGTAAGCGGTGAGCCTTTCCAGAATATTCCCGCGATCCTCTCTTCCAACCAGGGCACAGATTTCATCCAGGGTATTAGCCTGGAATCCATCGCACCCTAGTGGTTCAAGGCCGCGGAAATACTCCAGGAAGACCCGATCGCTATCCTGGACCTCCACCGCGAGATCGGGCGCCTCAGCCACCGGCTGCAGTGACTCCTGTTGAATGCGGCCAACGTGCTCCATCACAAGCGCTCGGTAGTCCTTGTGCTTCCGAGCGCCCTTGATGGCATCTAGCGACCTGCCAGGCAGGAACCCAATGAGCGCTTGATTGATGAAGCGCACACCCTTCATGGACAGTTCTGCCTCGCGCCGCGCCAGCAAAGACACCTCCTCAGCACTCCAACGTGCTTTTGCTGGCGCTGCGCGGTTCACATCATCTGACCAATCAGGGTGAGCGGACCTCATGTGAACGCCCCTACCGATCTTGGTAACGAAGGATCTATCGCAGCCTGGGAATTGACAAGGGAAATCGACCGGTCGGGAAGGGGGATCCCCAGAGCTCGGTCCCGGAAGGGGGGAAATTGCTGGCCTAGGGGCGGCAGAGGCCGCCCCTCTACGTGTACCCATCCGAGGCATTGTTTTGTCGCGAGGGCCAACAAAATTACAGCACGAGGGGGCTGGCAACCCCCAAGCGCCAATGTCGCCTGAACCCCGTTAGCGTTACCCGGCGAGAACCTATAGGAGGTGGGGAAGACTTGGACGGGAGAGGCTAATGGACCTAGCAAGAGGTCTATATTGCGCATCACCGTCCCTGCAACTATAACTCCCGTTAAGAGAGTCATAGTTACTCCCGCCGTTTACCCGCGCTTTTTTGAATTTCTTCACGTTGACATTCAGAGCACTGGGCAGAAATCACATTGCGTCAACACCCGTGGGGGCCATCGCAATGCTTTGTTTTAATTAGACAGTCGGATTCCCCTAGT
>NW_027476121.1:695000-697500 GCF_051020955.1 Megalopta genalis
GGCACCCTCTATGGATAAATGGCCCCATTCAAGATGGACTTGGACGCGGTTGCGACGTTACGGGATAAATTGACCCTCCTGAACACTACATTTCCCAACGGCGGAACTCCGCGGGATTCAGTGCTGGGCTAATTCCTGTTCGCTCGCCGCTACTAAGGAAATCCTGGTTAGTTTCTTTTCCTCCGCTTAGTAATATGCTTAAATTCAGCGGGTAATCTCGCCTACTCTGAGGTCGTCGGAACGTGAAAAAAAATTTTTTCAGAGCTTCCCCCCCCGAAAGCATTTTGCGAAACGTGTACAGAGCAACACAAAAAAAAAAAAAAAAATAAAAAAAACACAAAAAACCCTTAAAGCAAAAAAAAAACCGTTTATCGCGCCTCACCAATATATCTTTTATAAAATTCGATATCCTCTCCAAATATAGATCTTCGAAACACTCGCAAGACGATTACAATCGGTATAACTTTAACGTCCGTCCGAAAAGTACTTTCGGGGACTAGACGACCGATTGATCTCGTGCGGTTTCGCTATTCGATCATTTGAAGAGAACAAAAAGATATATGGGGCGACCGACAAACGGTTTTCCCGTAGAACCAGACTCGCGATTGCGTTGACACACACATCATAGCCACACCAATAGAAGAGTTTTAGGACGGTAACCCGGGTGGGGTGTTCTTTACTCAGAATATGTGCAACATCGGATCTATATAGCCATCGATACAATTCGTACACAAATGTGTCGTACGAAGAGAGAGACTTTTTTTCCTCTGGCAACATAACGGTAAGAGACATCCTTCCACACTCATAGGTTCCACTCCCTGGGGCTATGATATATATATACATATAAATTCAAATTCGAAGCAACGGTCACAATTCTACTCTATATTTTTGCGGGTTATGTGTTCTTTCGTTCAATTTCTTTCATGCGTTCGTTCGATCTCTGTACACAGTCTTCACATAGGACAGACTCGTGTAGTACGCTTTCGTGGGTTAAACCCATCTCGTTTCATTTCAGGCGACGTCGGGAGCGCGTTGAAAATGTACCAGTGAAATCTCGATAGTTCTACGGATACGAATCGTCCCGAAAAAGATTTTGTCACCGCTTCGAAGCGGTGTTTCAGACGGGCGGACGTATATAAAACATATACGACACACGACACCGCCTTCCACACTCACGCTAGTTCGAACACGATTTCCATCTCTCTCGAAGACTGTTAGACGTACGTAAAATTTCTCAATATTCATAGGACCGCGACAAACGCCGACGAAGCGCCCATCATTCGCTCGTACGTATATAGGCAACAAGTGCCATCAACGCAAGCAGTTTATAAGTACGTAAACGACCCTCAGCCAGGCGTGGTCCAGGAATTGTATCCGTGGACCGCAATGTGCGTTCGAAATGTCGATGTTCATGTGTCCTGCAGTTCACACGTTGACGCGCAATTAGCTGCGTTCTTCATCGACCCACGAGCCAAGTGATCCACCGTTCAGGGTAATTTTTCCCTTTTATTCTCTCATATATATAATGTGTATTTGCTATCCACCACATTTTTGTGTTATATTTCGGAACAAGCCGATACCCGAAGAGCTCCAACCAGCGCGCGAAGGAGATTCGGGAGTCGTCGTACAACGACATAATTGTCCCTTAAAGAACGAGATATTTCCGTCGAAACCATATATATATGTACGAGCAAATCCAAAACCACTGTTTTCTTGCAAGTTCGACGGTCGGAGCGAATAGAACATTGAAAAGCCTTCTATCGAAGAAACACAGAGAGTATATCACCTCCAAAAACGACGGGGATATGGATATTCAAACTGGACAATTATCAACCCGATACTGGATTCGAAAAGTTTCTCTCTCCTTTCGTCGTTATTTACACCGGACGGACTCACGGCCGGCTCTAGCTGGGTGTCATATATATATACGTCCCACGCTCATGCTGCCACTAGCGCGCAACAGAGTAGGGTGTCAATGACAACGACACAGCATTGAAACGAGCTACACAAGCCGGTCTCTCTTGATACCAATGTAAACGAGCATTAAGTTATCTTCAGACTGCCCGATATTTTCGTCCTTTGGACTTTCCCAACGATTCCTTTTTTTTCTTTTTTTTTTTACACCACAGCGAAGACTTGAGGAAGCGTGATTAGCACGCTCGCATCCCTCCCTGTCCTACTACAACTGTGTGTGTGTGTGTAAAGAAAGAAAAAAAGAATACATTTTGGCTTTCTCTCTATCGAGAAGATGGCCTACGCAACGCAGATCAAAGGCCTAATACGTGTAATATAATACGCGTCTGGCCGTGTATAAATCACGCACGAATGATCTGGTCGGGCCCACTCTTCTCGTACGCTTATTTTTCCGTGTTGAGGCACTATCATAAAATCACACAAACCCCAACACGTGTGTGTCTTGGAAGGAAGATGGCCTACGCAACGCAGATCAAAGGCCTAATACGTGTAGTACACACGTCTGCCGTGTAAATCACGCACGAAT
>NW_027476121.1:700000-747500 GCF_051020955.1 Megalopta genalis
ACGCCAGCTTCGTACGTTTCTATCTTTGCCTTCATAAAATCACAAGATAATTTTATCTTCAAGAGTCTCGCTATTAACATCTTGTAAGATAAATGTACGTCCCAGCTAAAACGTACAAATACTTCAAGTTAAGTAATAATATATCATCGCTATTGACAAATTTTTAAGATCCAAGACACAGTTCTCTCTATATGTTTTAATATTTTTTATGTACTCAAATATATTCAAAGGAAAAAGTACATGGGTGATGCCATAGTCGTGGAAGCGCGTACGCTCACGCTGATCTTCTGACCGCCGGAAGCACGAAACCTCTGATCTGGGCAAAATCGGCAAGCCGAGGAAGAACGGACAGGACACATGCTGGACTGGCGAGAAAGCGTGTTCTTCCGCTCGCGCTAGGCATTTCGATTTCTGACACCTCTTGATTTAAAAAATCAGTTTTTTGATAGTTTTCTCTCTCCACTGGGCTATTCATTTTAGCCACAGTTTTCAATTGGTACGATTTGCTTCCAAATCTTACAGATGCAGTTTAAAAAATTTTTCCATCGCTCGGACAGAAGAGTTGATGCTCAGTGAGTACGAGTATACATACAAAGTGCATACGGGTAACCAACCCCGTAGGGCTTGCCACATATGGGCCATTCGGTCAAAGACACCGACCCGTGGCCACGCTGTGTGGAGAAAAGTCCGTAACGTAAACGGCACGAAACAGTCAGGACCGAAGCCCCGAAGGAGCTCTGAGACAGCTTCTCGACCGAGATCGTAGAATTGGCCCAAAACCCGCTCTGCTCCGTCCGCCTCGCACGGACCGTGTATCTCTTATAGATACCGAACGGCCGGCAAGGACGCCGGCGCCGCCGGCCGAATAGCACGCGCGCTTGTGAGTGTAAACCGCCGCGGCAACAGACCGCCCGGCCGTGCTGTTGTAACATAGCGCGTGAACGAACGAAAAAAAAATTTATAGTAAACATTAAAATAAATTACATTACCGTAAACTAGACAAAAAATTACACATTTTTTCCCAATATGAAAATTTTCACAAACTTTTCAAAGTCCCATCGCATCGAGTAAACTTTTTTAATAACGCTTCCGCACGATTCTAAATGCTTAATCCATATGTGAAATCGTTCACTGATCACGAATATCGTATTTAAAAAAATTACAAAAATTTATTTTTCAAAATAATCAAAAAAAACCGAAAAATCACAAGAGTAAAGTACCATTATTTTAAACAATATGTCGTTCTAAATGCTTAATCCCTATGTAAAAAAGTTATCTAAGCAAGAATATGTAATTGAAAAAAATTAGAAAAATTTATTTTAGCCGTAAATCGAAAATAATGGGGACACCGGAGCTGTTCGAAGCGCCGAGACGCGCCGCGTACGGCCGAATATTTTCTAAGTCCCAACGTACCGATCAAGAGTAAAGTACCATTTTCCTACATTAGATTTCGTTCTAAATGCTTAATCCCTATGTAAAAACGTTAGTTAAGCAAGAATATCGTATTTTTAAAAAAATCTAATGATAGGATTTTCCAGAAAATTGAAAAAACCGAAAAATGTCAAGAGTAAAGTGCCATTTTCTGACATTAGATTTCGTTCTAAATGCTTAATCCCTATGTAGAAACGTTAGTTAAGCAAGAATATCGTATTTTTAAAAAAATCTAATGATAGGATTTTTCAGAAAATTGAAAAAACCGTAAAATGTCAAGAGTAAAGTGCCCTTACTTTAAACAATGTATCGTTCTAAATGCTTAATCCCTATGTAAAAAAGTTATTTAAGCAGGAATATGTTATTGAAAAAAATTAGAAAAATTTATTTTAGCCGTAAATCGAAAATAATGGATCGAGCGAATCGGTCGATTGCGCCGAGACGCGCTATGATGCAACAGACGAGCGATTGGAACGCCCGAATATTTTCAAAGTCCCAACGTACCGATCAAGAGTAAAGTACCATTTTCCTACATTAGATTTCGTTCTAAATGCTTAATCCCTATGTAAAAACGTTAGTTAAGCAAGAATATCGTATTTTTAAAAAAATCTAATGATAGGATTTCCCAGAAAATTGAAAAAACCGAAAAATGTCAAGAGTAAAGTGCCATTTTCTGACATTAGATTTCGTTCTAAATGCTTAATCCTTATGTAGAAACGTTAGTTAAGCAAGAATATCGTATTTTTAAAAAAATCTAATGATAGGATTTTTCAGAAAATTGAAAAAACCGTAAAATGTCAAGAGTAAAGTGCCCTTATTTTAAACAATGTATCGTTCTAAATGCTTAATCCCTATGTAAAAAAGTTATTTT
The DNA here is from genome assembly GCF_051020955.1 of Megalopta genalis. NCBI lineage: Eukaryota > Metazoa > Arthropoda > Insecta > Hymenoptera > Halictidae > Megalopta > Megalopta genalis. Next base: position 702,303 of record NW_027476121.1, read on the forward strand.
AGCAGGAATATGTTATTGAAAAAAATTAGAAAAATTTATTTTAGCCGTAAATCGAAAATAATGGGGACACCGGAGCTGTTCGAAGCGCCGAGCGCGCCGCGTACGCCCGAATATTTTCAAAGTCCCAACGTACCGATCAAGAGTAAAGTACCATTTTCCTACATTAGATTTCGTTCTAAATGCTTAATCCCTATGTAAAAACGTTAGTTAAGCAAGAATATCGTATTTTTAAAAAAATCTAATGATAGGATTTTTCAGAAAATTGAAAAAACCGTAAAATGTCAAGAGTAAAGTTCCCTTACTTTAAACAATGTATCGTTCTAAATGCTTAATCCCTATGTAAAAAAGTTATTTAAGCAGGAATATGTTATTGAAAAAAATTAGAAAAATTTATTTTAGCCGTAAATCGAAAATAATGGATCGAGCGAATCGGTCGATTGCGCCGAGACGCGCTATGATGCAACAGACGAGCGATTGGAACGCCCGAATATTTTCAAAGTCCCAACGTACCGATCAAGAGTAAAGTACCATTTTCTGACATTAGATTTCGTTCTAAATGCTTAATCCCTATGTAGAAACGTTAGTTAAGCAAGAATATCGTATTTTTAAAAAAATCTAATGATAGGATTTTCCAGAAAATTGAAAAAACCGAAAAATGTCAAGAGTAAAGTGCCATTTTCTGACATTAGATTTCGTTCTAAATGCTTAATCCCTATGTAGAAACGTTAGTTAAGCAAGAATATCGTATTTTTAAAAAAATCTAATGATAGGATTTTTCAGAAAATTGAAAAAACCGTAAAATGTCAAGAGTAAAGTGCCCTTACTTTAAACAATGTATCGTTCTAAATGCTTAATCCCTATGTAAAAAAGTTATTTAAGCAGGAATATGTTATTGAAAAAAATTAGAAAAATTTATTTTAGCCGTAAATCGAAAATAATGGATCGAGCGAATCGGTCGATTGCGCCGAGACGCGCTATGATGCAACAGACGAGCGATTGGAACGCCCGAATATTTTCAAAGTCCCAACGTACCGATCAAGAGTAAAGTACCATTTTCTGACATTAGATTTCGTTCTAAATGCTTAATCCCTATGTAGAAACGTTAGTTAAGCAAGAATATCGTATTTTTAAAAAAATCTAATGATAGGATTTTCCAGAAAATTGAAAAAACCGAAAAATGTCAAGAGTAAAGTGCCATTTTCTGACATTAGATTTCGTTCTAAATGCTTAATCCCTATGTAGAAACGTTAGCTAAGCAAGAATATCGTATTTTTAAAAAAATCTAATGATAGGATTTTTCATAAAATTGAAAAAACCGTAAAATGTCAAGAGTAAAGTGCCCTTACTTTAAACAATGTATCGTTCTAAATGCTTAATCCCTATGTAAAAAAGTTATTTAAGCAGGAATATGTTATTGAAAAAAATTAGAAAAATTTATTTTAGCCGTAAATCGAAAATAATGGGGACACCGGAGCTGTTCGAAGCGCCGAGCGCGCCGCGTACGCCCGAATATTTTCAAAGTCCCAACGTACCGATCAAGAGTAAAGTACCATTTTCCTACATTAGATTTCGTTCTAAATGCTTAATCCCTATGTAAAAACGTTAGTTAAGCAAGAATATCGTATTTTTAAAAAAATCTAATGATAGGATTTTCCAGAAAATTGAAAAAACCGAAAAATGTCAAGAGTAAAGTGCCATTTTCTGACATTAGATTTCGTTCTAAATGCTTAATCCCTATGTAGAAACGTTAGTTAAGCAAGAATATCGTATTTTTAAAAAAATCTAATGATAGGATTTTTCAGAAAATTGAAAAAACCGTAAAATGTCAAGAGTAAAGTGCCCTTACTTTAAACAATGTATCGTTCTAAATGCTTAATCCCTATGTCAAAAAGTTATTTAAGCAGGAATATGTTATTGAAAAAAATTAGAAAAATTTATTTTAGCCGTAAATCGAAAATAATGGATCGAGCGAATCGGTCGATTGCGCCGAGACGCGCTATGATGCAACAGACGAGCGATTGGAACGCCCGAATATTTTCAAAGTCCCAACGTACCGATCAAGAGTAAAGTACCATTTTCCTACATTAGATTTCGTTCTAAATGCTTAATCCCTATGTAAAAACGTTAGTTAAGCAAGAATATCGTATTTTTAAAAAAATCTAATGATAGGATTTTCCAGAAAATTGAAAAAACCGAAAAATGTCAAGAGTAAAGTGCCATTTTCTGACATTAGATTTCGTTCTAAATGCTTAATCCCTATGTAGAAACGTTAGTTAAGCAAGAATATCGTATTTTTAAAAAAATCTAATGATAGGATTTTTCAGAAAATTGAAAAAACCGTAAAATGTCAAGAGTAAAGTGCCCTTACTTTAAACAATGTATCGTTCTAAATGCTTAATCCCTATGTAAAAAAGTTATTTAAGCAGGAATATGTTATTGAAAAAAATTAGAAAAATTTATTTTAGCCGTAAATCGAAAATAATGGATCGAGCGAATCGGTCGATTGCGCCGAGACGCGCTATGATGCAACAGACGAGCGATTGGAACGCCCGAATATTTTCAAAGTCCCAACGTACCGATCAAGAGTAAAGTACCATTTTCTGACATTAGATTTCGTTCTAAATGCTTAATCCCTATGTAGAAACGTTAGTTAAGCAAGAATATCGTATTTTTAAAAAAATCTAATGATAGGATTTTCCAGAAAATTGAAAAAACCGAAAAATGTCAAGAGTAAAGTGCCATTTTCTGACATTAGATTTCGTTCTAAATGCTTAATCCCTATGTAGAAACGTTAGCTAAGCAAGAATATCGTATTTTTAAAAAAATCTAATGATAGGATTTTTCATAAAATTGAAAAAACCGTAAAATGTCAAGAGTAAAGTGCCCTTACTTTAAACAATGTATCGTTCTAAATGCTTAATCCCTATGTAAAAAAGTTATTTAAGCAGGAATATGTTATTGAAAAAAATTAGAAAAATTTATTTTAGCCATAAATCGAAAATAATGGGGACACCGGAGCTGTTCGAAGCGCCGAGCGCGCCGCGTACGCCCGAATATTTTCAAAGTCCCAACGTACCGATCAAGAGTAAAGTACCATTTTCCTACATTAGATTTCGTTCTAAATGCTTAATCCCTATGTAAAAACGTTAGTTAAGCAAGAATATCGTATTTTTAAAAAAATCTAATGATAGGATTTTCCAGAAAATTGAAAAAACCGAAAAATGTCAAGAGTAAAGTGCCATTTTCTGACATTAGATTTCGTTCTAAATGCTTAATCCCTATGTAGAAACGTTAGTTAAGCAAGAATATCGTATTTTTAAAAAAATCTAATGATAGGATTTTTCAGAAAATTGAAAAAACCGTAAAATGTCAAGAGTAAAGTGCCCTTACTTTAAACAATGTATCGTTCTAAATGCTTAATCCCTATGTAAAAAAGTTATTTAAGCAGGAATATGTTATTGAAAAAAATTAGAAAAATTTATTTTAGCCGTAAATCGAAAATAATGGATCGAGCGAATCGGTCGATTGCGCCGAGACGCGCTATGATGCAACAGACGAGCGATTGGAACGCCCGAATATTTTCAAAGTCCCAACGTACCGATCAAGAGTAAAGTACCATTTTCCTACATTAGATTTCGTTCTAAATGCTTAATCCCTATGTAAAAACGTTAGTTAAGCAAGAATATCGTATTTTTAAAAAAATCTAATGATAGGATTTTCCAGAAAATTGAAAAAACCGAAAAATGTCAAGAGTAAAGTGCCATTTTCTGACATTAGATTTCGTTCTAAATGCTTAATCCCTATGTAGAAACGTTAGTTAAGCAAGAATATCGTATTTTTAAAAAAATCTAATGATAGGATTTTTCAGAAAATTGAAAAAACCGTAAAATGTCAAGAGTAAAGTTCCCTTACTTTAAACAATGTATCGTTCTAAATGCTTAATCCCTATGTAAAAAAGTTATTTAAGCAGGAATATGTTATTGAAAAAAATTAGAAAAATTTATTTTAGCCGTAAATCGAAAATAATGGATCGAGCGAATCGGTCGATTGCGCCGAGACGCGCTATGATGCAACAGACGAGCGATTGGAACGCCCGAATATTTTCAAAGTCCCAACGTACCGATCAAGAGTAAAGTACCATTTTCTGACATTAGATTTCGTTCTAAATGCTTAATCCCTATGTAGAAACGTTAGTTAAGCAAGAATATCGTATTTTTAAAAAAATCTAATGATAGGATTTTCCAGAAAATTGAAAAAACCGAAAAATGTCAAGAGTAAAGTGCCATTTTCTGACATTAGATTTCGTTCTAAATGCTTAATCCCTATGTAGAAACGTTAGTTAAGCAAGAATATCGTATTTTTAAAAAAATCTAATGATAGGATTTTTCAGAAAATTGAAAAAACCGTAAAATGTCAAGAGTAAAGTGCCCTTACTTTAAACAATGTATCGTTCTAAATGCTTAATCCCTATGTAAAAAAGTTATTTAAGCAGGAATATGTTATTGAAAAAAATTAGAAAAATTTATTTTAGCCGTAAATCGAAAATAATGGATCGAGCGAATCGGTCGATTGCGCCGAGACGCGCTATGATGCAACAGACGAGCGATTGGAACGCCCGAATATTTTCAAAGTCCCAACGTACCGATCAAGAGTAAAGTACCATTTTCTGACATTAGATTTCGTTCTAAATGCTTAATCCCTATGTAGAAACGTTAGTTAAGCAAGAATATCGTATTTTTAAAAAAATCTAATGATAGGATTTTCCAGAAAATTGAAAAAACCGAAAAATGTCAAGAGTAAAGTGCCATTTTCTGACATTAGATTTCGTTCTAAATGCTTAATCCCTATGTAGAAACGTTAGCTAAGCAAGAATATCGTATTTTTAAAAAAATCTAATGATAGGATTTTTCATAAAATTGAAAAAACCGTAAAATGTCAAGAGTAAAGTGCCCTTACTTTAAACAATGTATCGTTCTAAATGCTTAATCCCTATGTAAAAAAGTTATTTAAGCAGGAATATGTTATTGAAAAAAATTAGAAAAATTTATTTTAGCCGTAAATCGAAAATAATGGGGACACCGGAGCTGTTCGAAGCGCCGAGCGCGCCGCGTACGCCCGAATATTTTCAAAGTCCCAACGTACCGATCAAGAGTAAAGTACCATTTTCCTACATTAGATTTCGTTCTAAATGCTTAATCCCTATGTAAAAACGTTAGTTAAGCAAGAATATCGTATTTTTAAAAAAATCTAATGATAGGATTTTCCAGAAAATTGAAAAAACCGAAAAATGTCAAGAGTAAAGTGCCATTTTCTGACATTAGATTTCGTTCTAAATGCTTAATCCCTATGTAGAAACGTTAGTTAAGCAAGAATATCGTATTTTTAAAAAAATCTAATGATAGGATTTTTCAGAAAATTGAAAAAACCGTAAAATGTCAAGAGTAAAGTGCCCTTACTTTAAACAATGTATCGTTCTAAATGCTTAATCCCTATGTCAAAAAGTTATTTAAGCAGGAATATGTTATTGAAAAAAATTAGAAAAATTTATTTTAGCCGTAAATCGAAAATAATGGATCGAGCGAATCGGTCGATTGCGCCGAGACGCGCTATGATGCAACAGACGAGCGATTGGAACGCCCGAATATTTTCAAAGTCCCAACGTACCGATCAAGAGTAAAGTACCATTTTCCTACATTAGATTTCGTTCTAAATGCTTAATCCCTATGTAAAAACGTTAGTTAAGCAAGAATATCGTATTTTTAAAAAAATCTAATGATAGGATTTTCCAGAAAATTGAAAAAACCGAAAAATGTCAAGAGTAAAGTGCCATTTTCTGACATTAGATTTCGTTCTAAATGCTTAATCCCTATGTAGAAACGTTAGTTAAGCAAGAATATCGTATTTTTAAAAAAATCTAATGATAGGATTTTTCAGAAAATTGAAAAAACCGTAAAATGTCAAGAGTAAAGTGCCCTTACTTTAAACAATGTATCGTTCTAAATGCTTAATCCCTATGTAAAAAAGTTATTTAAGCAGGAATATGTTATTGAAAAAAATTAGAAAAATTTATTTTAGCCGTAAATCGAAAATAATGGATCGAGCGAATCGGTCGATTGCGCCGAGACGCGCTATGATGCAACAGACGAGCGATTGGAACGCCCGAATATTTTCAAAGTCCCAACGTACCGATCAAGAGTAAAGTACCATTTTCTGACATTAGATTTCGTTCTAAATGCTTAATCCCTATGTAGAAACGTTAGTTAAGCAAGAATATCGTATTTTTAAAAAAATCTAATGATAGGATTTTCCAGAAAATTGAAAAAACCGAAAAATGTCAAGAGTAAAGTGCCATTTTCTGACATTAGATTTCGTTCTAAATGCTTAATCCCTATGTAGAAACGTTAGCTAAGCAAGAATATCGTATTTTTAAAAAAATCTAATGATAGGATTTTTCATAAAATTGAAAAAACCGTAAAATGTCAAGAGTAAAGTGCCCTTACTTTAAACAATGTATCGTTCTAAATGCTTAATCCCTATGTAAAAAAGTTATTTAAGCAGGAATATGTTATTGAAAAAAATTAGAAAAATTTATTTTAGCCGTAAATCGAAAATAATGGGGACACCGGAGCTGTTCGAAGCGCCGAGCGCGCCGCGTACGCCCGAATATTTTCAAAGTCCCAACGTACCGATCAAGAGTAAAGTACCATTTTCCTACATTAGATTTCGTTCTAAATGCTTAATCCCTATGTAAAAACGTTAGTTAAGCAAGAATATCGTATTTTTAAAAAAATCTAATGATAGGATTTTCCAGAAAATTGAAAAAACCGAAAAATGTCAAGAGTAAAGTGCCATTTTCTGACATTAGATTTCGTTCTAAATGCTTAATCCCTATGTAGAAACGTTAGTTAAGCAAGAATATCGTATTTTTAAAAAAATCTAATGATAGGATTTTTCAGAAAATTGAAAAAACCGTAAAATGTCAAGAGTAAAGTGCCCTTACTTTAAACAATGTATCGTTCTAAATGCTTAATCCCTATGTCAAAAAGTTATTTAAGCAGGAATATGTTATTGAAAAAAATTAGAAAAATTTATTTTAGCCGTAAATCGAAAATAATGGATCGAGCGAATCGGTCGATTGCGCCGAGACGCGCTATGATGCAACAGACGAGCGATTGGAACGCCCGAATATTTTCAAAGTCCCAACGTACCGATCAAGAGTAAAGTACCATTTTCCTACATTAGATTTCGTTCTAAATGCTTAATCCCTATGTAAAAACGTTAGTTAAGCAAGAATATCGTATTTTTAAAAAAATCTAATGATAGGATTTTCCAGAAAATTGAAAAAACCGAAAAATGTCAAGAGTAAAGTGCCATTTTCTGACATTAGATTTCGTTCTAAATGCTTAATCCCTATGTAGAAACGTTAGTTAAGCAAGAATATCGTATTTTTAAAAAAATCTAATGATAGGATTTTTCAGAAAATTGAAAAAACCGTAAAATGTCAAGAGTAAAGTGCCCTTACTTTAAACAATGTATCGTTCTAAATGCTTAATCCCTATGTAAAAAAGTTATTTAAGCAGGAATATGTTATTGAAAAAAATTAGAAAAATTTATTTTAGCCGTAAATCGAAAATAATGGATCGAGCGAATCGGTCGATTGCGCCGAGACGCGCTATGATGCAACAGACGAGCGATTGGAACGCCCGAATATTTTCAAAGTCCCAACGTACCGATCAAGAGTAAAGTACCATTTTCCTACATTAGATTTCGTTCTAAATGCTTAATCCCTATGTAAAAACGTTAGTTAAGCAAGAATATCGTATTTTTAAAAAAATCTAATGATAGGATTTCCCAGAAAATTGAAAAAACCGAAAAATGTCAAGAGTAAAGTGCCATTTTCTGACATTAGATTTCGTTCTAAATGCTTAATCCCTATGTAAAAACGTTAGTTAAGCAAGAATATCGTATTTTTAAAAAAATCTAATGATAGGATTTTCCAGAAAATTGAAAAAACCGTAAAATGTCAAGAGTAAAGTGCCCTTACTTTAAACAATGTATCGTTCTAAATGCTTAATCCCTATGTAAAAAAGTTATTTAAGCAGGAATATGTTATTGAAAAAAATTAGAAAAATTTATTTTAGCCGTAAATCGAAAATAATGGATCGAGCGAATCGGTCGATTGCGCCGAGACGCGCTATGATGCAACAGACGAGCGATTGGAACGCCCGAATATTTTCAAAGTCCCAACGTACCGATCAAGAGTAAAGTACCATTTTCTGACATTAGATTTCGTTCTAAATGCTTAATCCCTATGTAGAAACGTTAGTTAAGCAAGAATATCGTATTTTTAAAAAAATCTAATGATAGGATTTTCCAGAAAATTGAAAAAACCGAAAAATGTCAAGAGTAAAGTGCCATTTTCTGACATTAGATTTCGTTCTAAATGCTTAATCCCTATGTAGAAACGTTAGTTAAGCAAGAATATCGTATTTTTAAAAAAATCTAATGATAGGATTTTTCAGAAAATTGAAAAAACCGTAAAATGTCAAGAGTAAAGTGCCCTTATTTTAAACAATGTATCGTTCTAAATGCTTAATCCCTATGTAAAAAAGTTATTTTAGCAGGAATATGTTATTGAAAAAAATTAGAAAAATTTATTTTAGCCGTAAATCGAAAATAATGGGGACACCGGAGCTGTTCGAAGCGCCGAGCGCGCCGCGTACGCCCGAATATTTTCAAAGTCCCAACGTACCGATCAAGAGTAAAGTACCATTTTCCTACATTAGATTTCGTTCTAAATGCTTAATCCCTATGTAAAAACGTTAGTTAAGCAAGAATATCGTATTTTTAAAAAAATCTAATGATAGGATTTTCCAGAAAATTGAAAAAACCGAAAAATGTCAAGAGTAAAGTGCCATTTTCTGACATTAGATTTCGTTCTAAATGCTTAATCCCTATGTAGAAACGTTAGTTAAGCAAGAATATCGTATTTTTAAAAAAATCTAATGATAGGATTTTTCAGAAAATTGAAAAAACCGTAAAATGTCAAGAGTAAAGTGCCCTTATTTTAAACAATGTATCGTTCTAAATGCTTAATCCCTATGTAAAAAAGTTATTTTAGCAGGAATATGTTATTGAAAAAAATTAGAAAAATTTATTTTAGCCGTAAATCGAAAAAAAAGACTGTTCGTTTCTCTGTCTCTCTCGCGCGATCGAACTATCGATGTTTCCCGTCAAACTATTGGGAGGTTAATTAAACTTTATACATGAAATTACTCGTTCCGATCCCTGCTACACAGCCGTATACTTTTTATAATTTTGTGGAATCGGGAACCTCGAAATATTTAACATAACGCGGATCGACTGTCTCTGTCTCTTTCTAGATCGGAAGAATCGATGTTTCCCGGCAAACTAATGGGATATTAATTAAACTTTATACATGAAATTACTCGTTTTGATCCCCGCTACACAGCCGTATACTTTTTATAATTTTGTGGAATCGGGAACCTTGAAATATTTAACATAACGCGGATCGTCTATCTCTGTCTCTTTCTAGATCGGAAAAATCGATGTTTCCCGGCAAGCTATTGGGAGTTTAATCAAACTTTATACATGAAATTACTCGTTTTGATCCCTGCTACACAGCCGTATACTTTTTATAATTTTATGGAATCGGTAACCTTGAAATATTTAACATAACGCGGATCGACTGTCTCTGTCTCTTTCTAGATCGGAATAATCGATGTTTCCCGGCAAAGTAATGGGATATTAATTAAACTTTATACACGAAATTACTCGTTTTGATCCCCGCTACACAGCCGTATACTTTTTATAATTTTGTGGAATCGGGAACCTTGCAATATTTAACATAACGCGGATCGACTGTCTCTGTCTCTTTCTAGATCGGAATAATCGATGTTTCCCGGCACACTAATGGGATATTAATTAAACTTTATACATGAAATTACTCGTTTTGATCCCCGCTACACAGCCGTATACTTTTTATAATTTTGTGGAATCGGGAACCTTGAAATATTTAACATAACGCGGATCGACTGTCTCTGTCTCTTTCTAGATCGGAATAATCGATGTTTCCCGGCAAACTAATGGGATATTAATTAAACTTTATACACGAAATTACTCGTTTTGATCCCTGCTACACAGCCGTATACTTTTTATAATTTTGTGGAATCGGGAACCTTGAAATATTTAACATAACGCGGATCGACTGTCTCTGTCTCTTTCTAGATCGGAATAATCGATGTTTCCCGGCAAACTAATGGGATATTAATTAAACTTTATACATGAAATTACTCGTTTTGATCCCCGCTACACAGCCGTATACTTTTTATAATTTTGTGGAATCGGGAACCTTGAAATATTTAACATAACGCGGATCGACTGTCTCTGTCTCTTTCTAGATCGGAATAATCGATGTTTCCCGGCAAACTAATGGGATATTAATTAAACTTTATACACGAAATTACTCGTTTTGATCCCTGCTACACAGCCGTATACTTTTTATAATTTTGTGGAATCGGGAACCTTGAAATATTTAACATAACGCGGATCGACTGTCTCTGTCTCTTTCTAGATCGGAATAATCGATGTTTCCCGGCAAACTAATGGGATATTAATTAAACTTTATACATGAAATTACTCGTTTTGATCCCCGCTACACAGCCGTATACTTTTTATAATTTTGTGGAATCGGGAACCTTGAAATATTTAACATAACGCGGATCGACTGTCTCTGTCTCTTTCTAGATCGGAATAATCGATGTTTCCCGGCAAACTAATGGGATATTAATTAAACTTTATACATGAAATTACTCGTTTTGATCCCCGCTACACAGCCGTATACTTTTTATAATTTTGTGGAATCGGGAACCTTGAAATATTTAACATAACGCGGATCGACTGTCTCTGTCTCTTTCTAGATCGGAATAATCGATGTTTCCCGGCAAACTAATGGGATATTAATTAAACTTTATACATGAAATTACTCGTTTTGATCCCCGCTACACAGCCGTATACTTTTTATAATTTTGTGGAATCGGGAACCTTGAAATATTTAACATAACGCGGATCGTCTATCTCTGTCTCTTTCTAGATCGGAAAAATCGATGTTTCCCGGCAAGCTATTGGGAGTTTAATCAAACTTTATACATGAAATTACTCGTTTTGATCCCCGCTACACAGCCGTATACTTTTTATAATTTTGTGGAATCGGGAACCTTGAAATATTTAACATAACGCGGATCGTCTATCTCTGTCTCTTTCTAGATCGGAAAAATCGATGTTTCCCGGCAAGCTATTGGGAGTTTAATCAAACTTTATACATGAAATTACTCGTTTTGATCCCCGCTACACAGCCGTATACTTTTTATAATTTTGTGGAATCGGGAACCTTGAAATATTTAACATAACGCGGATCGTCTATCTCTGTCTCTTTCTAGATCGGAAGAATCGATGTTTCCCGGCAAACTAATGGGAGTTTAATTAAACTTTATGCATCAAATCATTCAGTTTGACTCCTGCAACACAACCAAACACTCTCTGTAATTTTCTGAACTGAAAAACCACTGAAATTGCGCTCGAAATGCGGAGCGACGGGTCGACGCGTCTGCACTGTGCGACAGCTAGTCAAAACGTCCGAACAGCGTATTGTTTTCGATCTCTTGGTATAATATTCGTATTCCTTGCTGTGTATAGCTTCCGATCGATTATTGCAATGGTCAGAGTTCCAGCGGCGTAATGCTTTCCATAAGATTACATTAATATAACCAGCGGCATATTGCTTTCTATCTTGTAATGAAAATTTTATAACCAAGTACCAACGGCGTATTGCTTTCGTTCGGATAATGGAGATTTTACAACCAAGTATCAGCGGTTTCTGTCTTATAATTAAATTATTATAATAAAATAAAGTACCAGCGGCGTGTTACTTTCGTTCGGATAATGGAGATTTTACAACCAAGTACCAGCGGTTTCTGTCTTATAATTAAATTATTATAATAAAATAAAGTACCAGCGGCGTGTTACTTTCGTTCGGATAATGGAGATTTTACAACCAAGTACCAGCGGTTTCTGTCTTATAATTAAATTATTATAATAAAATAAAGTACCAGCGGCGTGTTACTTTCGTTCGGATAATGGAGATTTTACAACCAAGTACCAGCGGTTTCTGTCTTATAATTAAATTATTATAATAAAATAAAGTACCAGCGGCGTGTTACTTTCGTTCGGATAATGGAGATTTTACAACCAAGTACCAGCGGTTTCTGTCTTATAATTAAATTATTATAATAAAATAAAGTACCAGCGGCGTGTTACTTTCGTTCGGATAATGGAGATTTTATGTCCAGCGGCGTAGTGCTTTCTATCTTATAATGTAATTCTTATTACAAAGTACCAGCGGCGTATTGGTTCGTACCAGCGGCGTATTGCTTTTTTTCCAGCGGCGTATTGGTTCGTACCAGCGGCGTATTGCTTTTTTTTCCAGCGGCGTATTGGTTCGTACCAGCGGCGTATTGCTTTTTTTTCCAGCGGCGTATTGGTTCGTACCAGCGGCGTATTGCTTTCCGTAACCTTGAAAAACACAAAGTGCCAGCGGCGTGTTGCTTTGGAAAATAGAGCCAACATCAGCGGCATTCCGGCCTGTGCTCGGTTGGGCACGGAAACGCGACTGACCAATAGGAAGCTTAATTTTCGCCGAATGCAACGTCTGATCTTTCTATATCATGGTTTTGCAACGTCTGATCCTTCTAAATCGCGTTAGTGCAACGCTTGATCCTTCTAAATCGCGTTAGTGCAACGCTTGATCGTTCTATATCGCGTTGATGCAACAGACGAGCGATTGGAACGCCCGAATATTTTCAAAGTCCCAACGTACCGATCAAGAGTAAAGTACCATTTTCCTACATTAGATTTCGTTCTAAATGCTTAATCCCTATGTAAAAACGTTAGTTAAGCAAGAATATCGTATTTTTAAAAAAATCTAATGATAGGATTTCCCAGAAAATTGAAAAAACCGAAAAATGTCAAGAGTAAAGTGCCATTTTCTGACATTAGATTTCGTTCTAAATGCTTAATCCTTATGTAGAAACGTTAGTTAAGCAAGAATATCGTATTTTTAAAAAAATCTAATGATAGGATTTTTCAGAAAATTGAAAAAACCGTAAAATGTCAAGAGTAAAGTGCCCTTATTTTAAACAATGTATCGTTCTAAATGCTTAATCCCTATGTAAAAAAGTTATTTTAGCAGGAATATGTTATTGAAAAAAATTAGAAAAATTTATTTTAGCCGTAAATCGAAAATAATGGATCGAGCGAATCGGTCGATTGCGCCGAGACGCGCTATGATGCAACAGACGAGCGATTGGAACGCCCGAATATTTTCAAAGTCCCAACGTACCGATCAAGAGTAAAGTACCATTTTCCTACATTAGATTTCGTTCTAAATGCTTAATCCCTATGTAAAAACGTTAGTTAAGCAAGAATATCGTATTTTTAAAAAAATCTAATGATAGGATTTTCCAGAAAATTGAAAAAACCGAAAAATGTCAAGAGTAAAGTGCCATTTTCTGACATTAGATTTCGTTCTAAATGCTTAATCCCTATGTAGAAACGTTAGTTAAGCAAGAATATCGTATTTTTAAAAAAATCTAATGATAGGATTTTTCAGAAAATTGAAAAAACCGTAAAATGTCAAGAGTAAAGTGCCCTTACTTTAAACAATGTATCGTTCTAAATGCTTAATCCCTATGTAAAAAAGTTATTTAAGCAGGAATATGTTATTGAAAAAAATTAGAAAAATTTATTTTAGCCGTAAATCGAAAATAATGGATCGAGCGAATCGGTCGATTGCGCCGAGACGCGCTATGATGCAACAGACGAGCGATTGGAACGCCCGAATATTTTCAAAGTCCCAACGTACCGATCAAGAGTAAAGTACCATTTTCTGACATTAGATTTCGTTCTAAATGCTTAATCCCTATGTAGAAACGTTAGTTAAGCAAGAATATCGTATTTTTAAAAAAATCTAATGATAGGATTTTCCAGAAAATTGAAAAAACCGAAAAATGTCAAGAGTAAAGTGCCATTTTCTGACATTAGATTTCGTTCTAAATGCTTAATCCCTATGTAGAAACGTTAGCTAAGCAAGAATATCGTATTTTTAAAAAAATCTAATGATAGGATTTTTCATAAAATTGAAAAAACCGTAAAATGTCAAGAGTAAAGTGCCCTTACTTTAAACAATGTATCGTTCTAAATGCTTAATCCCTATGTAAAAAAGTTATTTAAGCAGGAATATGTTATTGAAAAAAATTAGAAAAATTTATTTTAGCCGTAAATCGAAAATAATGGGGACACCGGAGCTGTTCGAAGCGCCGAGCGCGCCGCGTACGCCCGAATATTTTCAAAGTCCCAACGTACCGATCAAGAGTAAAGTACCATTTTCCTACATTAGATTTCGTTCTAAATGCTTAATCCCTATGTAAAAACGTTAGTTAAGCAAGAATATCGTATTTTTAAAAAAATCTAATGATAGGATTTTCCAGAAAATTGAAAAAACCGAAAAATGTCAAGAGTAAAGTGCCATTTTCTGACATTAGATTTCGTTCTAAATGCTTAATCCCTATGTAGAAACGTTAGTTAAGCAAGAATATCGTATTTTTAAAAAAATCTAATGATAGGATTTTTCAGAAAATTGAAAAAACCGTAAAATGTCAAGAGTAAAGTGCCCTTACTTTAAACAATGTATCGTTCTAAATGCTTAATCCCTATGTAAAAAAGTTATTTAAGCAGGAATATGTTATTGAAAAAAATTAGAAAAATTTATTTTAGCCGTAAATCGAAAATAATGGATCGAGCGAATCGGTCGATTGCGCCGAGACGCGCTATGATGCAACAGACGAGCGATTGGAACGCCCGAATATTTTCAAAGTCCCAACGTACCGATCAAGAGTAAAGTACCATTTTCCTACATTAGATTTCGTTCTAAATGCTTAATCCCTATGTAAAAACGTTAGTTAAGCAAGAATATCGTATTTTTAAAAAAATCTAATGATAGGATTTTCCAGAAAATTGAAAAAACCGAAAAATGTCAAGAGTAAAGTGCCATTTTCTGACATTAGATTTCGTTCTAAATGCTTAATCCCTATGTAGAAACGTTAGTTAAGCAAGAATATCGTATTTTTAAAAAAATCTAATGATAGGATTTTTCAGAAAATTGAAAAAACCGTAAAATGTCAAGAGTAAAGTGCCCTTACTTTAAACAATGTATCGTTCTAAATGCTTAATCCCTATGTAAAAAAGTTATTTAAGCAGGAATATGTTATTGAAAAAAATTAGAAAAATTTATTTTAGCCGTAAATCGAAAATAATGGATCGAGCGAATCGGTCGATTGCGCCGAGACGCGCTATGATGCAACAGACGAGCGATTGGAACGCCCGAATATTTTCAAAGTCCCAACGTACCGATCAAGAGTAAAGTACCATTTTCCTACATTAGATTTCGTTCTAAATGCTTAATCCCTATGTAAAAACGTTAGTTAAGCAAGAATATCGTATTTTTAAAAAAATCTAATGATAGGATTTCCCAGAAAATTGAAAAAACCGAAAAATGTCAAGAGTAAAGTGCCATTTTCTGACATTAGATTTCGTTCTAAATGCTTAATCCCTATGTAAAAACGTTAGTTAAGCAAGAATATCGTATTTTTAAAAAAATCTAATGATAGGATTTTCCAGAAAATTGAAAAAACCGTAAAATGTCAAGAGTAAAGTGCCCTTACTTTAAACAATGTATCGTTCTAAATGCTTAATCCCTATGTAAAAAAGTTATTTAAGCAGGAATATGTTATTGAAAAAAATTAGAAAAATTTATTTTAGCCGTAAATCGAAAATAATGGATCGAGCGAATCGGTCGATTGCGCCGAGACGCGCTATGATGCAACAGACGAGCGATTGGAACGCCCGAATATTTTCAAAGTCCCAACGTACCGATCAAGAGTAAAGTACCATTTTCTGACATTAGATTTCGTTCTAAATGCTTAATCCCTATGTAGAAACGTTAGTTAAGCAAGAATATCGTATTTTTAAAAAAATCTAATGATAGGATTTTCCAGAAAATTGAAAAAACCGAAAAATGTCAAGAGTAAAGTGCCATTTTCTGACATTAGATTTCGTTCTAAATGCTTAATCCCTATGTAGAAACGTTAGTTAAGCAAGAATATCGTATTTTTAAAAAAATCTAATGATAGGATTTTTCAGAAAATTGAAAAAACCGTAAAATGTCAAGAGTAAAGTGCCCTTATTTTAAACAATGTATCGTTCTAAATGCTTAATCCCTATGTAAAAAAGTTATTTTAGCAGGAATATGTTATTGAAAAAAATTAGAAAAATTTATTTTAGCCGTAAATCGAAAATAATGGGGACACCGGAGCTGTTCGAAGCGCCGAGCGCGCCGCGTACGCCCGAATATTTTCAAAGTCCCAACGTACCGATCAAGAGTAAAGTACCATTTTCCTACATTAGATTTCGTTCTAAATGCTTAATCCCTATGTAAAAACGTTAGTTAAGCAAGAATATCGTATTTTTAAAAAAATCTAATGATAGGATTTTCCAGAAAATTGAAAAAACCGAAAAATGTCAAGAGTAAAGTGCCATTTTCTGACATTAGATTTCGTTCTAAATGCTTAATCCCTATGTAGAAACGTTAGTTAAGCAAGAATATCGTATTTTTAAAAAAATCTAATGATAGGATTTTTCAGAAAATTGAAAAAACCGTAAAATGTCAAGAGTAAAGTGCCCTTATTTTAAACAATGTATCGTTCTAAATGCTTAATCCCTATGTAAAAAAGTTATTTTAGCAGGAATATGTTATTGAAAAAAATTAGAAAAATTTATTTTAGCCGTAAATCGAAAAAAAAGACTGTTCGTTTCTCTGTCTCTCTCGCGCGATCGAACTATCGATGTTTCCCGTCAAACTATTGGGAGGTTAATTAAACTTTATACATGAAATTACTCGTTCCGATCCCTGCTACACAGCCGTATACTTTTTATAATTTTGTGGAATCGGGAACCTCGAAATATTTAACATAACGCGGATCGACTGTCTCTGTCTCTTTCTAGATCGGAAGAATCGATGTTTCCCGGCAAACTAATGGGATATTAATTAAACTTTATACATGAAATTACTCGTTTTGATCCCCGCTACACAGCCGTATACTTTTTATAATTTTGTGGAATCGGGAACCTTGAAATATTTAACATAACGCGGATCGTCTATCTCTGTCTCTTTCTAGATCGGAAAAATCGATGTTTCCCGGCAAGCTATTGGGAGTTTAATCAAACTTTATACATGAAATTACTCGTTTTGATCCCTGCTACACAGCCGTATACTTTTTATAATTTTATGGAATCGGTAACCTTGAAATATTTAACATAACGCGGATCGACTGTCTCTGTCTCTTTCTAGATCGGAATAATCGATGTTTCCCGGCAAAGTAATGGGATATTAATTAAACTTTATACACGAAATTACTCGTTTTGATCCCCGCTACACAGCCGTATACTTTTTATAATTTTGTGGAATCGGGAACCTTGCAATATTTAACATAACGCGGATCGACTGTCTCTGTCTCTTTCTAGATCGGAATAATCGATGTTTCCCGGCACACTAATGGGATATTAATTAAACTTTATACATGAAATTACTCGTTTTGATCCCCGCTACACAGCCGTATACTTTTTATAATTTTGTGGAATCGGGAACCTTGAAATATTTAACATAACGCGGATCGACTGTCTCTGTCTCTTTCTAGATCGGAATAATCGATGTTTCCCGGCAAACTAATGGGATATTAATTAAACTTTATACACGAAATTACTCGTTTTGATCCCTGCTACACAGCCGTATACTTTTTATAATTTTGTGGAATCGGGAACCTTGAAATATTTAACATAACGCGGATCGACTGTCTCTGTCTCTTTCTAGATCGGAATAATCGATGTTTCCCGGCAAACTAATGGGATATTAATTAAACTTTATACATGAAATTACTCGTTTTGATCCCCGCTACACAGCCGTATACTTTTTATAATTTTGTGGAATCGGGAACCTTGAAATATTTAACATAACGCGGATCGACTGTCTCTGTCTCTTTCTAGATCGGAATAATCGATGTTTCCCGGCAAACTAATGGGATATTAATTAAACTTTATACACGAAATTACTCGTTTTGATCCCTGCTACACAGCCGTATACTTTTTATAATTTTGTGGAATCGGGAACCTTGAAATATTTAACATAACGCGGATCGACTGTCTCTGTCTCTTTCTAGATCGGAATAATCGATGTTTCCCGGCAAACTAATGGGATATTAATTAAACTTTATACATGAAATTACTCGTTTTGATCCCCGCTACACAGCCGTATACTTTTTATAATTTTGTGGAATCGGGAACCTTGAAATATTTAACATAACGCGGATCGACTGTCTCTGTCTCTTTCTAGATCGGAATAATCGATGTTTCCCGGCAAACTAATGGGATATTAATTAAACTTTATACATGAAATTACTCGTTTTGATCCCCGCTACACAGCCGTATACTTTTTATAATTTTGTGGAATCGGGAACCTTGAAATATTTAACATAACGCGGATCGACTGTCTCTGTCTCTTTCTAGATCGGAATAATCGATGTTTCCCGGCAAACTAATGGGATATTAATTAAACTTTATACATGAAATTACTCGTTTTGATCCCCGCTACACAGCCGTATACTTTTTATAATTTTGTGGAATCGGGAACCTTGAAATATTTAACATAACGCGGATCGTCTATCTCTGTCTCTTTCTAGATCGGAAAAATCGATGTTTCCCGGCAAGCTATTGGGAGTTTAATCAAACTTTATACATGAAATTACTCGTTTTGATCCCCGCTACACAGCCGTATACTTTTTATAATTTTGTGGAATCGGGAACCTTGAAATATTTAACATAACGCGGATCGTCTATCTCTGTCTCTTTCTAGATCGGAAAAATCGATGTTTCCCGGCAAGCTATTGGGAGTTTAATCAAACTTTATACATGAAATTACTCGTTTTGATCCCCGCTACACAGCCGTATACTTTTTATAATTTTGTGGAATCGGGAACCTTGAAATATTTAACATAACGCGGATCGTCTATCTCTGTCTCTTTCTAGATCGGAAGAATCGATGTTTCCCGGCAAACTAATGGGAGTTTAATTAAACTTTATGCATCAAATCATTCAGTTTGACTCCTGCAACACAACCAAACACTCTCTGTAATTTTCTGAACTGAAAAACCACTGAAATTGCGCTCGAAATGCGGAGCGACGGGTCGACGCGTCTGCACTGTGCGACAGCTAGTCAAAACGTCCGAACAGCGTATTGTTTTCGATCTCTTGGTATAATATTCGTATTCCTTGCTGTGTATAGCTTCCGATCGATTATTGCAATGGTCAGAGTTCCAGCGGCGTAATGCTTTCCATAAGATTACATTAATATAACCAGCGGCATATTGCTTTCTATCTTGTAATGAAAATTTTATAACCAAGTACCAACGGCGTATTGCTTTCGTTCGGATAATGGAGATTTTACAACCAAGTATCAGCGGTTTCTGTCTTATAATTAAATTATTATAATAAAATAAAGTACCAGCGGCGTGTTACTTTCGTTCGGATAATGGAGATTTTACAACCAAGTACCAGCGGTTTCTGTCTTATAATTAAATTATTATAATAAAATAAAGTACCAGCGGCGTGTTACTTTCGTTCGGATAATGGAGATTTTACAACCAAGTACCAGCGGTTTCTGTCTTATAATTAAATTATTATAATAAAATAAAGTACCAGCGGCGTGTTACTTTCGTTCGGATAATGGAGATTTTACAACCAAGTACCAGCGGTTTCTGTCTTATAATTAAATTATTATAATAAAATAAAGTACCAGCGGCGTGTTACTTTCGTTCGGATAATGGAGATTTTACAACCAAGTACCAGCGGTTTCTGTCTTATAATTAAATTATTATAATAAAATAAAGTACCAGCGGCGTGTTACTTTCGTTCGGATAATGGAGATTTTATGTCCAGCGGCGTAGTGCTTTCTATCTTATAATGTAATTCTTATTACAAAGTACCAGCGGCGTATTGGTTCGTACCAGCGGCGTATTGCTTTTTTTCCAGCGGCGTATTGGTTCGTACCAGCGGCGTATTGCTTTTTTTTCCAGCGGCGTATTGGTTCGTACCAGCGGCGTATTGCTTTTTTTTCCAGCGGCGTATTGGTTCGTACCAGCGGCGTATTGCTTTCCGTAACCTTGAAAAACACAAAGTGCCAGCGGCGTGTTGCTTTGGAAAATAGAGCCAACATCAGCGGCATTCCGGCCTGTGCTCGGTTGGGCACGGAAACGCGACTGACCAATAGGAAGCTTAATTTTCGCCGAATGCAACGTCTGATCTTTCTATATCATGGTTTTGCAACGTCTGATCCTTCTAAATCGCGTTAGTGCAACGCTTGATCCTTCTAAATCGCGTTAGTGCAACGCTTGATCGTTCTATATCGCGTTGATGCAACAGACGAGCGATTGGAACGCCCGAATATTTTCAAAGTCCCAACGTACCGATCAAGAGTAAAGTACCATTTTCCTACATTAGATTTCGTTCTAAATGCTTAATCCCTATGTAAAAACGTTAGTTAAGCAAGAATATCGTATTTTTAAAAAAATCTAATGATAGGATTTCCCAGAAAATTGAAAAAACCGAAAAATGTCAAGAGTAAAGTGCCATTTTCTGACATTAGATTTCGTTCTAAATGCTTAATCCTTATGTAGAAACGTTAGTTAAGCAAGAATATCGTATTTTTAAAAAAATCTAATGATAGGATTTTTCAGAAAATTGAAAAAACCGTAAAATGTCAAGAGTAAAGTGCCCTTATTTTAAACAATGTATCGTTCTAAATGCTTAATCCCTATGTAAAAAAGTTATTTTAGCAGGAATATGTTATTGAAAAAAATTAGAAAAATTTATTTTAGCCGTAAATCGAAAATAATGGATCGAGCGAATCGGTCGATTGCGCCGAGACGCGCTATGATGCAACAGACGAGCGATTGGAACGCCCGAATATTTTCAAAGTCCCAACGTACCGATCAAGAGTAAAGTACCATTTTCCTACATTAGATTTCGTTCTAAATGCTTAATCCCTATGTAAAAACGTTAGTTAAGCAAGAATATCGTATTTTTAAAAAAATCTAATGATAGGATTTTCCAGAAAATTGAAAAAACCGAAAAATGTCAAGAGTAAAGTGCCATTTTCTGACATTAGATTTCGTTCTAAATGCTTAATCCCTATGTAGAAACGTTAGTTAAGCAAGAATATCGTATTTTTAAAAAAATCTAATGATAGGATTTTTCAGAAAATTGAAAAAACCGTAAAATGTCAAGAGTAAAGTGCCCTTACTTTAAACAATGTATCGTTCTAAATGCTTAATCCCTATGTAAAAAAGTTATTTAAGCAGGAATATGTTATTGAAAAAAATTAGAAAAATTTATTTTAGCCGTAAATCGAAAATAATGGATCGAGCGAATCGGTCGATTGCGCCGAGACGCGCTATGATGCAACAGACGAGCGATTGGAACGCCCGAATATTTTCAAAGTCCCAACGTACCGATCAAGAGTAAAGTACCATTTTCCTACATTAGATTTCGTTCTAAATGCTTAATCCCTATGTAAAAACGTTAGTTAAGCAAGAATATCGTATTTTTAAAAAAATCTAATGATAGGATTTTCCAGAAAATTGAAAAAACCGAAAAATGTCAAGAGTAAAGTGCCATTTTCTGACATTAGATTTCGTTCTAAATGCTTAATCCCTATGTAGAAACGTTAGCTAAGCAAGAATATCGTATTTTTAAAAAAATCTAATGATAGGATTTTTCATAAAATTGAAAAAACCGTAAAATGTCAAGAGTAAAGTGCCCTTACTTTAAACAATGTATCGTTCTAAATGCTTAATCCCTATGTAAAAAAGTTATTTAAGCAGGAATATGTTATTGAAAAAAATTAGAAAAATTTATTTTAGCCGTAAATCGAAAATAATGGGGACACCGGAGCTGTTCGAAGCGCCGAGCGCGCCGCGTACGCCCGAATATTTTCAAAGTCCCAACGTACCGATCAAGAGTAAAGTACCATTTTCCTACATTAGATTTCGTTCTAAATGCTTAATCCCTATGTAAAAACGTTAGTTAAGCAAGAATATCGTATTTTTAAAAAAATCTAATGATAGGATTTTCCAGAAAATTGAAAAAACCGAAAAATGTCAAGAGTAAAGTGCCATTTTCTGACATTAGATTTCGTTCTAAATGCTTAATCCCTATGTAGAAACGTTAGCTAAGCAAGAATATCGTATTTTTAAAAAAATCTAATGATAGGATTTTTCATAAAATTGAAAAAACCGTAAAATGTCAAGAGTAAAGTGCCCTTACTTTAAACAATGTATCGTTCTAAATGCTTAATCCCTATGTAAAAAAGTTATTTAAGCAGGAATATGTTATTGAAAAAAATTAGAAAAATTTATTTTAGCCGTAAATCGAAAATAATGGGGACACCGGAGCTGTTCGAAGCGCCGAGCGCGCCGCGTACGCCCGAATATTTTCAAAGTCCCAACGTACCGATCAAGAGTAAAGTACCATTTTCCTACATTAGATTTCGTTCTAAATGCTTAATCCCTATGTAAAAACGTTAGTTAAGCAAGAATATCGTATTTTTAAAAAAATCTAATGATAGGATTTTCCAGAAAATTGAAAAAACCGAAAAATGTCAAGAGTAAAGTGCCATTTTCTGACATTAGATTTCGTTCTAAATGCTTAATCCCTATGTAGAAACGTTAGTTAAGCAAGAATATCGTATTTTTAAAAAAATCTAATGATAGGATTTTTCAGAAAATTGAAAAAACCGTAAAATGTCAAGAGTAAAGTGCCCTTACTTTAAACAATGTATCGTTCTAAATGCTTAATCCCTATGTAAAAAAGTTATTTAAGCAGGAATATGTTATTGAAAAAAATTAGAAAAATTTATTTTAGCCGTAAATCGAAAATAATGGATCGAGCGAATCGGTCGATTGCGCCGAGACGCGCTATGATGCAACAGACGAGCGATTGGAACGCCCGAATATTTTCAAAGTCCCAACGTACCGATCAAGAGTAAAGTACCATTTTCCTACATTAGATTTCGTTCTAAATGCTTAATCCCTATGTAAAAACGTTAGTTAAGCAAGAATATCGTATTTTTAAAAAAATCTAATGATAGGATTTTCCAGAAAATTGAAAAAACCGAAAAATGTCAAGAGTAAAGTGCCATTTTCTGACATTAGATTTCGTTCTAAATGCTTAATCCCTATGTAGAAACGTTAGTTAAGCAAGAATATCGTATTTTTAAAAAAATCTAATGATAGGATTTTTCAGAAAATTGAAAAAACCGTAAAATGTCAAGAGTAAAGTGCCCTTATTTTAAACAATGTATCGTTCTAAATGCTTAATCCCTATGTAAAAAAGTTATTTTAGCAGGAATATGTTATTGAAAAAAATTAGAAAAATTTATTTTAGCCGTAAATCGAAAATAATGGGGACACCGGAGCTGTTCGAAGCGCCGAGCGCGCCGCGTACGCCCGAATATTTTCAAAGTCCCAACGTACCGATCAAGAGTAAAGTACCATTTTCCTACATTAGATTTCGTTCTAAATGCTTAATCCCTATGTAAAAACGTTAGTTAAGCAAGAATATCGTATTTTTAAAAAAATCTAATGATAGGATTTTCCAGAAAATTGAAAAAACCGAAAAATGTCAAGAGTAAAGTGCCATTTTCTGACATTAGATTTCGTTCTAAATGCTTAATCCCTATGTAGAAACGTTAGTTAAGCAAGAATATCGTATTTTTAAAAAAATCTAATGATAGGATTTTTCAGAAAATTGAAAAAACCGTAAAATGTCAAGAGTAAAGTGCCCTTACTTTAAACAATGTATCGTTCTAAATGCTTAATCCCTATGTAAAAAAGTTATTTAAGCAGGAATATGTTATTGAAAAAAATTAGAAAAATTTATTTTAGCCGTAAATCGAAAATAATGGATCGAGCGAATCGGTCGATTGCGCCGAGACGCGCTATGATGCAACAGACGAGCGATTGGAACGCCCGAATATTTTCAAAGTCCCAACGTACCGATCAAGAGTAAAGTACCATTTTCCTACATTAGATTTCGTTCTAAATGCTTAATCCCTATGTAAAAACGTTAGTTAAGCAAGAATATCGTATTTTTAAAAAAATCTAATGATAGGATTTCCCAGAAAATTGAAAAAACCGAAAAATGTCAAGAGTAAAGTGCCATTTTCTGACATTAGATTTCGTTCTAAATGCTTAATCCCTATGTAAAAACGTTAGTTAAGCAAGAATATCGTATTTTTAAAAAAATCTAATGATAGGATTTTCCAGAAAATTGAAAAAACCGTAAAATGTCAAGAGTAAAGTGCCCTTACTTTAAACAATGTATCGTTCTAAATGCTTAATCCCTATGTAAAAAAGTTATTTAAGCAGGAATATGTTATTGAAAAAAATTAGAAAAATTTATTTTAGCCGTAAATCGAAAATAATGGATCGAGCGAATCGGTCGATTGCGCCGAGACGCGCTATGATGCAACAGACGAGCGATTGGAACGCCCGAATATTTTCAAAGTCCCAACGTACCGATCAAGAGTAAAGTACCATTTTCCTACATTAGATTTCGTTCTAAATGCTTAATCCCTATGTAAAAACGTTAGTTAAGCAAGAATATCGTATTTTTAAAAAAATCTAATGATAGGATTTCCCAGAAAATTGAAAAAACCGAAAAATGTCAAGAGTAAAGTGCCATTTTCTGACATTAGATTTCGTTCTAAATGCTTAATCCTTATGTAGAAACGTTAGTTAAGCAAGAATATCGTATTTTTAAAAAAATCTAATGATAGGATTTTTCAGAAAATTGAAAAAACCGTAAAATGTCAAGAGTAAAGTGCCCTTATTTTAAACAATGTATCGTTCTAAATGCTTAATCCCTATGTAAAAAAGTTATTTTAGCAGGAATATGTTATTGAAAAAAATTAGAAAAATTTATTTTAGCCGTAAATCGAAAATAATGGGGACACCGGAGCTGTTCGAAGCGCCGAGCGCGCCGCGTACGCCCGAATATTTTCAAAGTCCCAACGTACCGATCAAGAGTAAAGTACCATTTTCCTACATTAGATTTCGTTCTAAATGCTTAATCCCTATGTAAAAACGTTAGTTAAGCAAGAATATCGTATTTTTAAAAAAATCTAATGATAGGATTTTCCAGAAAATTGAAAAAACCGAAAAATGTCAAGAGTAAAGTGCCATTTTCTGACATTAGATTTCGTTCTAAATGCTTAATCCCTATGTAGAAACGTTAGTTAAGCAAGAATATCGTATTTTTAAAAAAATCTAATGATAGGATTTTTCAGAAAATTGAAAAAACCGTAAAATGTCAAGAGTAAAGTGCCCTTATTTTAAACAATGTATCGTTCTAAATGCTTAATCCCTATGTAAAAAAGTTATTTTAGCAGGAATATGTTATTGAAAAAAATTAGAAAAATTTATTTTAGCCGTAAATCGAAAAAAAAGACTGTTCGTTTCTCTGTCTCTCTCGCGCGATCGAACTATCGATGTTTCCCGTCAAACTATTGGGAGGTTAATTAAACTTTATACATGAAATTACTCGTTCCGATCCCTGCTACACAGCCGTATACTTTTTATAATTTTGTGGAATCGGGAACCTCGAAATATTTAACATAACGCGGATCGACTGTCTCTGTCTCTTTCTAGATCGGAAGAATCGATGTTTCCCGGCAAACTAATGGGATATTAATTAAACTTTATACATGAAATTACTCGTTTTGATCCCCGCTACACAGCCGTATACTTTTTATAATTTTGTGGAATCGGGAACCTTGAAATATTTAACATAACGCGGATCGTCTATCTCTGTCTCTTTCTAGATCGGAAAAATCGATGTTTCCCGGCAAGCTATTGGGAGTTTAATCAAACTTTATACATGAAATTACTCGTTTTGATCCCTGCTACACAGCCGTATACTTTTTATAATTTTATGGAATCGGTAACCTTGAAATATTTAACATAACGCGGATCGACTGTCTCTGTCTCTTTCTAGATCGGAATAATCGATGTTTCCCGGCAAAGTAATGGGATATTAATTAAACTTTATACACGAAATTACTCGTTTTGATCCCCGCTACACAGCCGTATACTTTTTATAATTTTGTGGAATCGGGAACCTTGCAATATTTAACATAACGCGGATCGACTGTCTCTGTCTCTTTCTAGATCGGAATAATCGATGTTTCCCGGCACACTAATGGGATATTAATTAAACTTTATACATGAAATTACTCGTTTTGATCCCCGCTACACAGCCGTATACTTTTTATAATTTTGTGGAATCGGGAACCTTGAAATATTTAACATAACGCGGATCGACTGTCTCTGTCTCTTTCTAGATCGGAATAATCGATGTTTCCCGGCAAACTAATGGGATATTAATTAAACTTTATACACGAAATTACTCGTTTTGATCCCTGCTACACAGCCGTATACTTTTTATAATTTTGTGGAATCGGGAACCTTGAAATATTTAACATAACGCGGATCGACTGTCTCTGTCTCTTTCTAGATCGGAATAATCGATGTTTCCCGGCAAACTAATGGGATATTAATTAAACTTTATACATGAAATTACTCGTTTTGATCCCCGCTACACAGCCGTATACTTTTTATAATTTTGTGGAATCGGGAACCTTGAAATATTTAACATAACGCGGATCGACTGTCTCTGTCTCTTTCTAGATCGGAATAATCGATGTTTCCCGGCAAACTAATGGGATATTAATTAAACTTTATACACGAAATTACTCGTTTTGATCCCTGCTACACAGCCGTATACTTTTTATAATTTTGTGGAATCGGGAACCTTGAAATATTTAACATAACGCGGATCGACTGTCTCTGTCTCTTTCTAGATCGGAATAATCGATGTTTCCCGGCAAACTAATGGGATATTAATTAAACTTTATACATGAAATTACTCGTTTTGATCCCCGCTACACAGCCGTATACTTTTTATAATTTTGTGGAATCGGGAACCTTGAAATATTTAACATAACGCGGATCGACTGTCTCTGTCTCTTTCTAGATCGGAATAATCGATGTTTCCCGGCAAACTAATGGGATATTAATTAAACTTTATACATGAAATTACTCGTTTTGATCCCCGCTACACAGCCGTATACTTTTTATAATTTTGTGGAATCGGGAACCTTGAAATATTTAACATAACGCGGATCGACTGTCTCTGTCTCTTTCTAGATCGGAATAATCGATGTTTCCCGGCAAACTAATGGGATATTAATTAAACTTTATACATGAAATTACTCGTTTTGATCCCCGCTACACAGCCGTATACTTTTTATAATTTTGTGGAATCGGGAACCTTGAAATATTTAACATAACGCGGATCGTCTATCTCTGTCTCTTTCTAGATCGGAAAAATCGATGTTTCCCGGCAAGCTATTGGGAGTTTAATCAAACTTTATACATGAAATTACTCGTTTTGATCCCCGCTACACAGCCGTATACTTTTTATAATTTTGTGGAATCGGGAACCTTGAAATATTTAACATAACGCGGATCGTCTATCTCTGTCTCTTTCTAGATCGGAAAAATCGATGTTTCCCGGCAAGCTATTGGGAGTTTAATCAAACTTTATACATGAAATTACTCGTTTTGATCCCCGCTACACAGCCGTATACTTTTTATAATTTTGTGGAATCGGGAACCTTGAAATATTTAACATAACGCGGATCGTCTATCTCTGTCTCTTTCTAGATCGGAAGAATCGATGTTTCCCGGCAAACTAATGGGAGTTTAATTAAACTTTATGCATCAAATCATTCAGTTTGACTCCTGCAACACAACCAAACACTCTCTGTAATTTTCTGAACTGAAAAACCACTGAAATTGCGCTCGAAATGCGGAGCGACGGGTCGACGCGTCTGCACTGTGCGACAGCTAGTCAAAACGTCCGAACAGCGTATTGTTTTCGATCTCTTGGTATAATATTCGTATTCCTTGCTGTGTATAGCTTCCGATCGATTATTGCAATGGTCAGAGTTCCAGCGGCGTAATGCTTTCCATAAGATTACATTAATATAACCAGCGGCATATTGCTTTCTATCTTGTAATGAAAATTTTATAACCAAGTACCAACGGCGTATTGCTTTCGTTCGGATAATGGAGATTTTACAACCAAGTATCAGCGGTTTCTGTCTTATAATTAAATTATTATAATAAAATAAAGTACCAGCGGCGTGTTACTTTCGTTCGGATAATGGAGATTTTACAACCAAGTACCAGCGGTTTCTGTCTTATAATTAAATTATTATAATAAAATAAAGTACCAGCGGCGTGTTACTTTCGTTCGGATAATGGAGATTTTACAACCAAGTACCAGCGGTTTCTGTCTTATAATTAAATTATTATAATAAAATAAAGTACCAGCGGCGTGTTACTTTCGTTCGGATAATGGAGATTTTACAACCAAGTACCAGCGGTTTCTGTCTTATAATTAAATTATTATAATAAAATAAAGTACCAGCGGCGTGTTACTTTCGTTCGGATAATGGAGATTTTACAACCAAGTACCAGCGGTTTCTGTCTTATAATTAAATTATTATAATAAAATAAAGTACCAGCGGCGTGTTACTTTCGTTCGGATAATGGAGATTTTATGTCCAGCGGCGTAGTGCTTTCTATCTTATAATGTAATTCTTATTACAAAGTACCAGCGGCGTATTGGTTCGTACCAGCGGCGTATTGCTTTTTTTCCAGCGGCGTATTGGTTCGTACCAGCGGCGTATTGCTTTTTTTTCCAGCGGCGTATTGGTTCGTACCAGCGGCGTATTGCTTTTTTTTCCAGCGGCGTATTGGTTCGTACCAGCGGCGTATTGCTTTCCGTAACCTTGAAAAACACAAAGTGCCAGCGGCGTGTTGCTTTGGAAAATAGAGCCAACATCAGCGGCATTCCGGCCTGTGCTCGGTTGGGCACGGAAACGCGACTGACCAATAGGAAGCTTAATTTTCGCCGAATGCAACGTCTGATCTTTCTATATCATGGTTTTGCAACGTCTGATCCTTCTAAATCGCGTTAGTGCAACGCTTGATCCTTCTAAATCGCGTTAGTGCAACGCTTGATCGTTCTATATCGCGTTGATGCAACAGACGAGCGATTGGAACGCCCGAATATTTTCAAAGTCCCAACGTACCGATCAAGAGTAAAGTACCATTTTCCTACATTAGATTTCGTTCTAAATGCTTAATCCCTATGTAAAAACGTTAGTTAAGCAAGAATATCGTATTTTTAAAAAAATCTAATGATAGGATTTCCCAGAAAATTGAAAAAACCGAAAAATGTCAAGAGTAAAGTGCCATTTTCTGACATTAGATTTCGTTCTAAATGCTTAATCCTTATGTAGAAACGTTAGTTAAGCAAGAATATCGTATTTTTAAAAAAATCTAATGATAGGATTTTTCAGAAAATTGAAAAAACCGTAAAATGTCAAGAGTAAAGTGCCCTTATTTTAAACAATGTATCGTTCTAAATGCTTAATCCCTATGTAAAAAAGTTATTTTAGCAGGAATATGTTATTGAAAAAAATTAGAAAAATTTATTTTAGCCGTAAATCGAAAATAATGGATCGAGCGAATCGGTCGATTGCGCCGAGACGCGCTATGATGCAACAGACGAGCGATTGGAACGCCCGAATATTTTCAAAGTCCCAACGTACCGATCAAGAGTAAAGTACCATTTTCCTACATTAGATTTCGTTCTAAATGCTTAATCCCTATGTAAAAACGTTAGTTAAGCAAGAATATCGTATTTTTAAAAAAATCTAATGATAGGATTTTCCAGAAAATTGAAAAAACCGAAAAATGTCAAGAGTAAAGTGCCATTTTCTGACATTAGATTTCGTTCTAAATGCTTAATCCCTATGTAGAAACGTTAGTTAAGCAAGAATATCGTATTTTTAAAAAAATCTAATGATAGGATTTTTCAGAAAATTGAAAAAACCGTAAAATGTCAAGAGTAAAGTGCCCTTACTTTAAACAATGTATCGTTCTAAATGCTTAATCCCTATGTAAAAAAGTTATTTAAGCAGGAATATGTTATTGAAAAAAATTAGAAAAATTTATTTTAGCCGTAAATCGAAAATAATGGATCGAGCGAATCGGTCGATTGCGCCGAGACGCGCTATGATGCAACAGACGAGCGATTGGAACGCCCGAATATTTTCAAAGTCCCAACGTACCGATCAAGAGTAAAGTACC
This sequence comes from Megalopta genalis, assembly GCF_051020955.1. Classification (NCBI taxonomy): domain Eukaryota; kingdom Metazoa; phylum Arthropoda; class Insecta; order Hymenoptera; family Halictidae; genus Megalopta; species Megalopta genalis. Next base: position 732,767 of record NW_027476121.1, read on the forward strand.
ATTTTCTGACATTAGATTTCGTTCTAAATGCTTAATCCCTATGTAGAAACGTTAGTTAAGCAAGAATATCGTATTTTTAAAAAAATCTAATGATAGGATTTTTCAGAAAATTGAAAAAACCGTAAAATGTCAAGAGTAAAGTGCCCTTATTTTAAACAATGTATCGTTCTAAATGCTTAATCCCTATGTAAAAAAGTTATTTTAGCAGGAATATGTTATTGAAAAAAATTAGAAAAATTTATTTTAGCCGTAAATCGAAAATAATGGGGACACCGGAGCTGTTCGAAGCGCCGAGCGCGCCGCGTACGCCCGAATATTTTCAAAGTCCCAACGTACCGATCAAGAGTAAAGTACCATTTTCCTACATTAGATTTCGTTCTAAATGCTTAATCCCTATGTAAAAACGTTAGTTAAGCAAGAATATCGTATTTTTAAAAAAATCTAATGATAGGATTTTCCAGAAAATTGAAAAAACCGAAAAATGTCAAGAGTAAAGTGCCATTTTCTGACATTAGATTTCGTTCTAAATGCTTAATCCCTATGTAGAAACGTTAGTTAAGCAAGAATATCGTATTTTTAAAAAAATCTAATGATAGGATTTTTCAGAAAATTGAAAAAACCGTAAAATGTCAAGAGTAAAGTGCCCTTACTTTAAACAATGTATCGTTCTAAATGCTTAATCCCTATGTAAAAAAGTTATTTAAGCAGGAATATGTTATTGAAAAAAATTAGAAAAATTTATTTTAGCCGTAAATCGAAAATAATGGATCGAGCGAATCGGTCGATTGCGCCGAGACGCGCTATGATGCAACAGACGAGCGATTGGAACGCCCGAATATTTTCAAAGTCCCAACGTACCGATCAAGAGTAAAGTACCATTTTCCTACATTAGATTTCGTTCTAAATGCTTAATCCCTATGTAAAAACGTTAGTTAAGCAAGAATATCGTATTTTTAAAAAAATCTAATGATAGGATTTCCCAGAAAATTGAAAAAACCGAAAAATGTCAAGAGTAAAGTGCCATTTTCTGACATTAGATTTCGTTCTAAATGCTTAATCCCTATGTAAAAACGTTAGTTAAGCAAGAATATCGTATTTTTAAAAAAATCTAATGATAGGATTTTCCAGAAAATTGAAAAAACCGTAAAATGTCAAGAGTAAAGTGCCCTTACTTTAAACAATGTATCGTTCTAAATGCTTAATCCCTATGTAAAAAAGTTATTTAAGCAGGAATATGTTATTGAAAAAAATTAGAAAAATTTATTTTAGCCGTAAATCGAAAATAATGGATCGAGCGAATCGGTCGATTGCGCCGAGACGCGCTATGATGCAACAGACGAGCGATTGGAACGCCCGAATATTTTCAAAGTCCCAACGTACCGATCAAGAGTAAAGTACCATTTTCTGACATTAGATTTCGTTCTAAATGCTTAATCCCTATGTAGAAACGTTAGTTAAGCAAGAATATCGTATTTTTAAAAAAATCTAATGATAGGATTTTCCAGAAAATTGAAAAAACCGAAAAATGTCAAGAGTAAAGTGCCATTTTCTGACATTAGATTTCGTTCTAAATGCTTAATCCCTATGTAGAAACGTTAGTTAAGCAAGAATATCGTATTTTTAAAAAAATCTAATGATAGGATTTTTCAGAAAATTGAAAAAACCGTAAAATGTCAAGAGTAAAGTGCCCTTATTTTAAACAATGTATCGTTCTAAATGCTTAATCCCTATGTAAAAAAGTTATTTTAGCAGGAATATGTTATTGAAAAAAATTAGAAAAATTTATTTTAGCCGTAAATCGAAAATAATGGGGACACCGGAGCTGTTCGAAGCGCCGAGCGCGCCGCGTACGCCCGAATATTTTCAAAGTCCCAACGTACCGATCAAGAGTAAAGTACCATTTTCCTACATTAGATTTCGTTCTAAATGCTTAATCCCTATGTAAAAACGTTAGTTAAGCAAGAATATCGTATTTTTAAAAAAATCTAATGATAGGATTTTCCAGAAAATTGAAAAAACCGAAAAATGTCAAGAGTAAAGTGCCATTTTCTGACATTAGATTTCGTTCTAAATGCTTAATCCCTATGTAGAAACGTTAGTTAAGCAAGAATATCGTATTTTTAAAAAAATCTAATGATAGGATTTTTCAGAAAATTGAAAAAACCGTAAAATGTCAAGAGTAAAGTGCCCTTACTTTAAACAATGTATCGTTCTAAATGCTTAATCCCTATGTAAAAAAGTTATTTAAGCAGGAATATGTTATTGAAAAAAATTAGAAAAATTTATTTTAGCCGTAAATCGAAAATAATGGATCGAGCGAATCGGTCGATTGCGCCGAGACGCGCTATGATGCAACAGACGAGCGATTGGAACGCCCGAATATTTTCAAAGTCCCAACGTACCGATCAAGAGTAAAGTACCATTTTCCTACATTAGATTTCGTTCTAAATGCTTAATCCCTATGTAAAAACGTTAGCTAAGCAAGAATATCGTATTTTTAAAAAAATCTAATGATAGGATTTCCCAGAAAATTGAAAAAACCGAAAAATGTCAAGAGTAAAGTGCCATTTTCTGACATTAGATTTCGTTCTAAATGCTTAATCCCTATGTAAAAACGTTAGTTAAGCAAGAATATCGTATTTTTAAAAAAATCTAATGATAGGATTTTCCAGAAAATTGAAAAAACCGTAAAATGTCAAGAGTAAAGTGCCCTTACTTTAAACAATGTATCGTTCTAAATGCTTAATCCCTATGTAAAAAAGTTATTTAAGCAGGAATATGTTATTGAAAAAAATTAGAAAAATTTATTTTAGCCGTAAATCGAAAATAATGGATCGAGCGAATCGGTCGATTGCGCCGAGACGCGCTATGATGCAACAGACGAGCGATTGGAACGCCCGAATATTTTCAAAGTCCCAACGTACCGATCAAGAGTAAAGTACCATTTTCTGACATTAGATTTCGTTCTAAATGCTTAATCCCTATGTAGAAACGTTAGTTAAGCAAGAATATCGTATTTTTAAAAAAATCTAATGATAGGATTTTTCAGAAAATTGAAAAAACCGTAAAATGTCAAGAGTAAAGTGCCCTTACTTTAAACAATGTATCGTTCTAAATGCTTAATCCCTATGTAAAAAAGTTATTTAAGCAGGAATATGTTATTGAAAAAAATTAGAAAAATTTATTTTAGCCGTAAATCGAAAATAATGGATCGAGCGAATCGGTCGATTGCGCCGAGACGCGCTATGATGCAACAGACGAGCGATTGGAACGCCCGAATATTTTCAAAGTCCCAACGTACCGATCAAGAGTAAAGTACCATTTTCCTACATTAGATTTCGTTCTAAATGCTTAATCCCTATGTAAAAACGTTAGTTAAGCAAGAATATCGTATTTTTAAAAAAATCTAATGATAGGATTTCCCAGAAAATTGAAAAAACCGAAAAATGTCAAGAGTAAAGTGCCATTTTCTGACATTAGATTTCGTTCTAAATGCTTAATCCCTATGTAAAAACGTTAGTTAAGCAAGAATATCGTATTTTTAAAAAAATCTAATGATAGGATTTTCCAGAAAATTGAAAAAACCGTAAAATGTCAAGAGTAAAGTGCCCTTACTTTAAACAATGTATCGTTCTAAATGCTTAATCCCTATGTAAAAAAGTTATTTAAGCAGGAATATGTTATTGAAAAAAATTAGAAAAATTTATTTTAGCCGTAAATCGAAAATAATGGATCGAGCGAATCGGTCGATTGCGCCGAGACGCGCTATGATGCAACAGACGAGCGATTGGAACGCCCGAATATTTTCAAAGTCCCAACGTACCGATCAAGAGTAAAGTACCATTTTCTGACATTAGATTTCGTTCTAAATGCTTAATCCCTATGTAGAAACGTTAGTTAAGCAAGAATATCGTATTTTTAAAAAAATCTAATGATAGGATTTTCCAGAAAATTGAAAAAACCGAAAAATGTCAAGAGTAAAGTGCCATTTTCTGACATTAGATTTCGTTCTAAATGCTTAATCCCTATGTAGAAACGTTAGCTAAGCAAGAATATCGTATTTTTAAAAAAATCTAATGATAGGATTTTTCATAAAATTGAAAAAACCGTAAAATGTCAAGAGTAAAGTGCCCTTACTTTAAACAATGTATCGTTCTAAATGCTTAATCCCTATGTAAAAAAGTTATTTAAGCAGGAATATGTTATTGAAAAAAATTAGAAAAATTTATTTTAGCCGTAAATCGAAAATAATGGATCGAGCGAATCGGTCGATTGCGCCGAGACGCGCTATGATGCAACAGACGAGCGATTGGAACGCCCGAATATTTTCAAAGTCCCAACGTACCGATCAAGAGTAAAGTACCATTTTCCTACATTAGATTTCGTTCTAAATGCTTAATCCCTATGTAAAAACGTTAGTTAAGCAAGAATATCGTATTTTTAAAAAAATCTAATGATAGGATTTCCCAGAAAATTGAAAAAACCGAAAAATGTCAAGAGTAAAGTGCCATTTTCTGACATTAGATTTCGTTCTAAATGCTTAATCCCTATGTAGAAACGTTAGTTAAGCAAGAATATCGTATTTTTAAAAAAATCTAATGATAGGATTTTTCAGAAAATTGAAAAAACCGTAAAATGTCAAGAGTAAAGTGCCCTTACTTTAAACAATGTATCGTTCTAAATGCTTAATCCCTATGTAAAAAAGTTATTTAAGCAGGAATATGTTATTGAAAAAAATTAGAAAAATTTATTTTAGCCGTAAATCGAAAATAATGGATCGAGCGAATCGGTCGATTGCGCCGAGACGCGCTATGATGCAACAGACGAGCGATTGGAACGCCCGAATATTTTCAAAGTCCCAACGTACCGATCAAGAGTAAAGTACCATTTTCCTACATTAGATTTCGTTCTAAATGCTTAATCCCTATGTAAAAACGTTAGTTAAGCAAGAATATCGTATTTATAAAAAAATCTAATGATAGGATTTTCCAGAAAATTGAAAAAACCGTAAAATGTCAAGAGTAAAGTGCCCTTACTTTAAACAATGTATCGTTCTAAATGCTTAATCCCTATGTAAAAAAGTTATTTAAGCAGGAATATGTTATTGAAAAAAATTAGAAAAATTTATTTTATCCGTAAATCGAAAATAATGGATCGAGCGAATCGGTCGATTGCGCCGAGACGCGCTATGATGCAACAGACGAGCGATTGGAACGCCCGAATATTTTCAAAGTCCCAACGTACCGATCAAGAGTAAAGTACCATTTTCCTACATTAGATTTCGTTCTAAATGCTTAATCCCTATGTAAAAACGTTAGTTAAGCAAGAATATCGTATTTTTAAAAAAATCTAATGATAGGATTTCCCAGAAAATTGAAAAAACCGAAAAATGTCAAGAGTAAAGTGCCATTTTCTGACATTAGATTTCGTTCTAAATGCTTAATCCCTATGTAGAAACGTTAGTTAAGCAAGAATATCGTATTTTTAAAAAAATCTAATGATAGGATTTTTCAGAAAATTGAAAAAACCGTAAAATGTCAAGAGTAAAGTGCCATTTTCTGACATTAGATTTCGTTCTAAATGCTTAATCCCTATGTAGAAACGTTAGCTAAGCAAGAATATCGTATTTTTAAAAAAATCTAATGATAGGATTTTTCATAAAATTGAAAAAACCGTAAAATGTCAAGAGTAAAGTGCCCTTACTTTAAACAATGTATCGTTCTAAATGCTTAATCCCTATGTAAAAAAGTTATTTAAGCAGGAATATGTTATTGAAAAAAATTAGAAAAATTTATTTTAGCCGTAAATCGAAAATAATGGGGACACCGGAGCTGTTCGAAGCGCCGAGCGCGCCGCGTACGCCCGAATATTTTCAAAGTCCCAACGTACCGATCAAGAGTAAAGTACCATTTTCCTACATTAGATTTCGTTCTAAATGCTTAATCCCTATGTAAAAACGTTAGTTAAGCAAGAATATCGTATTTTTAAAAAAATCTAATGATAGGATTTTCCAGAAAATTGAAAAAACCGAAAAATGTCAAGAGTAAAGTGCCATTTTCTGACATTAGATTTCGTTCTAAATGCTTAATCCCTATGTAGAAACGTTAGTTAAGCAAGAATATCGTATTTTTAAAAAAATCTAATGATAGGATTTTTCAGAAAATTGAAAAAACCGTAAAATGTCAAGAGTAAAGTGCCCTTACTTTAAACAATGTATCGTTCTAAATGCTTAATCCCTATGTAAAAAAGTTATTTAAGCAGGAATATGTTATTGAAAAAAATTAGAAAAATTTATTTTAGCCGTAAATCGAAAATAATGGGGACACCGGAGCTGTTCGAAGCGCCGAGCGCGCCGCGTACGCCCGAATATTTTCAAAGTCCCAACGTACCGATCAAGAGTAAAGTACCATTTTCCTACATTAGATTTCGTTCTAAATGCTTAATCCCTATGTAAAAACGTTAGTTAAGCAAGAATATCGTATTTTTAAAAAAATCTAATGATAGGATTTTCCAGAAAATTGAAAAAACCGAAAAATGTCAAGAGTAAAGTGCCATTTTCTGACATTAGATTTCGTTCTAAATGCTTAATCCCTATGTAGAAACGTTAGTTAAGCAAGAATATCGTATTTTTAAAAAAATCTAATGATAGGATTTTTCAGAAAATTGAAAAAACCGTAAAATGTCAAGAGTAAAGTGCCCTTACTTTAAACAATGTATCGTTCTAAATGCTTAATCCCTATGTAAAAAAGTTATTTAAGCAGGAATATGTTATTGAAAAAAATTAGAAAAATTTATTTTAGCCGTAAATCGAAAATAATGGATCGAGCGAATCGGTCGATTGCGCCGAGACGCGCTATGATGCAACAGACGAGCGATTGGAACGCCCGAATATTTTCAAAGTCCCAACGTACCGATCAAGAGTAAAGTACCATTTTCCTACATTAGATTTCGTTCTAAATGCTTAATCCCTATGTAAAAACGTTAGTTAAGCAAGAATATCGTATTTTTAAAAAAATCTAATGATAGGATTTTCCAGAAAATTGAAAAAACCGAAAAATGTCAAGAGTAAAGTGCCATTTTCTGACATTAGATTTCGTTCTAAATGCTTAATCCCTATGTAGAAACGTTAGTTAAGCAAGAATATCGTATTTTTAAAAAAATCTAATGATAGGATTTTTCAGAAAATTGAAAAAACCGTAAAATGTCAAGAGTAAAGTGCCCTTACTTTAAACAATGTATCGTTCTAAATGCTTAATCCCTATGTAAAAAAGTTATTTAAGCAGGAATATGTTATTGAAAAAAATTAGAAAAATTTATTTTAGCCGTAAATCGAAAATAATGGATCGAGCGAATCGGTCGATTGCGCCGAGACGCGCTATGATGCAACAGACGAGCGATTGGAACGCCCGAATATTTTCAAAGTCCCAACGTACCGATCAAGAGTAAAGTACCATTTTCCTACATTAGATTTCGTTCTAAATGCTTAATCCCTATGTAAAAACGTTAGTTAAGCAAGAATATCGTATTTTTAAAAAAATCTAATGATAGGATTTCCCAGAAAATTGAAAAAACCGAAAAATGTCAAGAGTAAAGTGCCATTTTCTGACATTAGATTTCGTTCTAAATGCTTAATCCCTATGTAAAAACGTTAGTTAAGCAAGAATATCGTATTTTTAAAAAAATCTAATGATAGGATTTTCCAGAAAATTGAAAAAACCGTAAAATGTCAAGAGTAAAGTGCCCTTACTTTAAACAATGTATCGTTCTAAATGCTTAATCCCTATGTAAAAAAGTTATTTAAGCAGGAATATGTTATTGAAAAAAATTAGAAAAATTTATTTTAGCCGTAAATCGAAAATAATGGATCGAGCGAATCGGTCGATTGCGCCGAGACGCGCTATGATGCAACAGACGAGCGATTGGAACGCCCGAATATTTTCAAAGTCCCAACGTACCGATCAAGAGTAAAGTACCATTTTCTGACATTAGATTTCGTTCTAAATGCTTAATCCCTATGTAGAAACGTTAGTTAAGCAAGAATATCGTATTTTTAAAAAAATCTAATGATAGGATTTTCCAGAAAATTGAAAAAACCGAAAAATGTCAAGAGTAAAGTGCCATTTTCTGACATTAGATTTCGTTCTAAATGCTTAATCCCTATGTAGAAACGTTAGTTAAGCAAGAATATCGTATTTTTAAAAAAATCTAATGATAGGATTTTTCAGAAAATTGAAAAAACCGTAAAATGTCAAGAGTAAAGTGCCCTTATTTTAAACAATGTATCGTTCTAAATGCTTAATCCCTATGTAAAAAAGTTATTTTAGCAGGAATATGTTATTGAAAAAAATTAGAAAAATTTATTTTAGCCGTAAATCGAAAATAATGGGGACACCGGAACTGTTCGAAGCGCCGAGCGCGCCGCGTACGCCCGAATATTTTCAAAGTCCCAACGTACCGATCAAGAGTAAAGTACCATTTTCCTACATTAGATTTCGTTCTAAATGCTTAATCCCTATGTAAAAACGTTAGTTAAGCAAGAATATCGTATTTTTAAAAAAATCTAATGATAGGATTTTCCAGAAAATTGAAAAAACCGAAAAATGTCAAGAGTAAAGTGCCATTTTCTGACATTAGATTTCGTTCTAAATGCTTAATCCCTATGTAGAAACGTTAGTTAAGCAAGAATATCGTATTTTTAAAAAAATCTAATGATAGGATTTTTCAGAAAATTGAAAAAACCGTAAAATGTCAAGAGTAAAGTGCCCTTACTTTAAACAATGTATCGTTCTAAATGCTTAATCCCTATGTAAAAAAGTTATTTAAGCAGGAATATGTTATTGAAAAAAATTAGAAAAATTTATTTTAGCCGTAAATCGAAAATAATGGATCGAGCGAATCGGTCGATTGCGCCGAGACGCGCTATGATGCAACAGACGAGCGATTGGAACGCCCGAATATTTTCAAAGTCCCAACGTACCGATCAAGAGTAAAGTACCATTTTCTGACATTAGATTTCGTTCTAAATGCTTAATCCCTATGTAGAAACGTTAGTTAAGCAAGAATATCGTATTTTTAAAAAAATCTAATGATAGGATTTTCCAGAAAATTGAAAAAACCGAAAAATGTCAAGAGTAAAGTGCCATTTTCTGACATTAGATTTCGTTCTAAATGCTTAATCCCTATGTAGAAACGTTAGCTAAGCAAGAATATCGTATTTTTAAAAAAATCTAATGATAGGATTTTTCATAAAATTGAAAAAACCGTAAAATGTCAAGAGTAAAGTGCCCTTACTTTAAACAATGTATCGTTCTAAATGCTTAATCCCTATGTAAAAAAGTTATTTAAGCAGGAATATGTTATTGAAAAAAATTAGAAAAATTTATTTTAGCCGTAAATCGAAAATAATGGATCGAGCGAATCGGTCGATTGCGCCGAGACGCGCTATGATGCAACAGACGAGCGATTGGAACGCCCGAATATTTTCAAAGTCCCAACGTACCGATCAAGAGTAAAGTACCATTTTCCTACATTAGATTTCGTTCTAAATGCTTAATCCCTATGTAAAAACGTTAGTTAAGCAAGAATATCGTATTTTTAAAAAAATCTAATGATAGGATTTCCCAGAAAATTGAAAAAACCGAAAAATGTCAAGAGTAAAGTGCCATTTTCTGACATTAGATTTCGTTCTAAATGCTTAATCCCTATGTAGAAACGTTAGCTAAGCAAGAATATCGTATTTTTAAAAAAATCTAATGATAGGATTTTTCATAAAATTGAAAAAACCGTAAAATGTCAAGAGTAAAGTGCCCTTACTTTAAACAATGTATCGTTCTAAATGCTTAATCCCTATGTAAAAAAGTTATTTAAGCAGGAATATGTTATTGAAAAAAATTAGAAAAATTTATTTTAGCCGTAAATCGAAAATAATGGGGACACCGGAGCTGTTCGAAGCGCCGAGCGCGCCGCGTACGCCCGAATATTTTCAAAGTCCCAACGTACCGATCAAGAGTAAAGTACCATTTTCCTACATTAGATTTCGTTCTAAATGCTTAATCCCTATGTAAAAACGTTAGTTAAGCAAGAATATCGTATTTTTAAAAAAATCTAATGATAGGATTTTCCAGAAAATTGAAAAAACCGAAAAATGTCAAGAGTAAAGTGCCATTTTCTGACATTAGATTTCGTTCTAAATGCTTAATCCCTATGTAGAAACGTTAGTTAAGCAAGAATATCGTATTTTTAAAAAAATCTAATGATAGGATTTTTCAGAAAATTGAAAAAACCGTAAAATGTCAAGAGTAAAGTGCCCTTACTTTAAACAATGTATCGTTCTAAATGCTTAATCCCTATGTAAAAAAGTTATTTAAGCAGGAATATGTTATTGAAAAAAATTAGAAAAATTTATTTTAGCCGTAAATCGAAAATAATGGATCGAGCGAATCGGTCGATTGCGCCGAGACGCGCTATGATGCAACAGACGAGCGATTGGAACGCCCGAATATTTTCAAAGTCCCAACGTACCGATCAAGAGTAAAGTACCATTTTCCTACATTAGATTTCGTTCTAAATGCTTAATCCCTATGTAAAAACGTTAGTTAAGCAAGAATATCGTATTTTTAAAAAAATCTAATGATAGGATTTCCCAGAAAATTGAAAAAACCGAAAAATGTCAAGAGTAAAGTGCCATTTTCTGACATTAGATTTCGTTCTAAATGCTTAATCCCTATGTAGAAACGTTAGTTAAGCAAGAATATCGTATTTTTAAAAAAATCTAATGATAGGATTTTCCAGAAAATTGAAAAAACCGAAAAATGTCAAGGATAAAGTGCCATTTTCTGACATTAGATTTCGTTCTAAATGCTTAATCCCTATGTAGAAACGTTAGTTAAGCAAGAATATCGTATTTTTAAAAAAATCTAATGATAGGATTTTTCAGAAAATTGAAAAAACCGTAAAATGTCAAGAGTAAAGTGCCCTTACTTTAAACAATGTATCGTTCTAAATGCTTAATCCCTATGTAAAAAAGTTATTTAAGCAGGAATATGTTATTGAAAAAAATTAGAAAAATTTATTTTAGCCGTAAATCGAAAATAATGGATCGAGCGAATCGGTCGATTGCGCCGAGACGCGCTATGATGCAACAGACGAGCGATTGGAACGCCCGAATATTTTCAAAGTCCCAACGTACCGATCAAGAGTAAAGTACCATTTTCTGACATTAGATTTCGTTCTAAATGCTTAATCCCTATGTAGAAACGTTAGTTAAGCAAGAATATCGTATTTTTAAAAAAATCTAATGATAGGATTTTCCAGAAAATTGAAAAAACCGAAAAATGTCAAGAGTAAAGTGCCATTTTCTGACATTAGATTTCGTTCTAAATGCTTAATCCCTATGTAGAAACGTTAGTTAAGCAAGAATATCGTATTTTTAAAAAAATCTAATGATAGGATTTTTCAGAAAATTGAAAAAACCGTAAAATGTCAAGAGTAAAGTGCCCTTATTTTAAACAATGTATCGTTCTAAATGCTTAATCCCTATGTAAAAAAGTTATTTTAGCAGGAATATGTTATTGAAAAAAATTAGAAAAATTTATTTTAGCCGTAAATCGAAAATAATGGGGACACCGGAGCTGTTCGAAGCGCCGAGCGCGCCGCGTACGCCCGAATATTTTCAAAGTCCCAACGTACCGATCAAGAGTAAAGTACCATTTTCCTACATTAGATTTCGTTCTAAATGCTTAATCCCTATGTAAAAACGTTAGTTAAGCAAGAATATCGTATTTTTAAAAAAATCTAATGATAGGATTTTCCAGAAAATTGAAAAAACCGAAAAATGTCAAGAGTAAAGTGCCATTTTCTGTCATTAGATTTCGTTCTAAATGCTTAATCCCTATGTAGAAACGTTAGTTAAGCAAGAATATCGTATTTTTAAAAAAATCTAATGATAGGATTTTTCAGAAAATTGAAAAAACCGTAAAATGTCAAGAGTAAAGTGCCCTTACTTTAAACAATGTATCGTTCTAAATGCTTAATCCCTATGTAAAAAAGTTATTTAAGCAGGAATATGTTATTGAAAAAAATTAGAAAAATTTATTTTAGCCGTAAATCGAAAATAATGGATCGAGCGAATCGGTCGATTGCGCCGAGACGCGCTATGATGCAACAGACGAGCGATTGGAACGCCCGAATATTTTCAAAGTCCCAACGTACCGATCAAGAGTAAAGTACCATTTTCTGACATTAGATTTCGTTCTAAATGCTTAATCCCTATGTAGAAACGTTAGTTAAGCAAGAATATCGTATTTTTAAAAAAATCTAATGATAGGATTTTCCAGAAAATTGAAAAAACCGAAAAATGTCAAGAGTAAAGTGCCATTTTCTGACATTAGATTTCGTTCTAAATGCTTAATCCCTATGTAGAAACGTTAGTTAAGCAAGAATATCGTATTTTTAAAAAAATCTAATGATAGGATTTTTCAGAAAATTGAAAAAACCGTAAAATGTCAAGAGTAAAGTGCCCTTATTTTAAACAATGTATCGTTCTAAATGCTTAATCCCTATGTAAAAAAGTTATTTTAGCAGGAATATGTTATTGAAAAAAATTAGAAAAATTTATTTTAGCCGTAAATCGAAAATAATGGGGACACCGGAGCTGTTCGAAGCGCCGAGCGCGCCGCGTACGCCCGAATATTTTCAAAGTCCCAACGTACCGATCAAGAGTAAAGTACCATTTTCCTACATTAGATTTCGTTCTAAATGCTTAATCCCTATGTAAAAACGTTAGTTAAGCAAGAATATCGTATTTTTAAAAAAATCTAATGATAGGATTTTCCAGAAAATTGAAAAAACCGAAAAATGTCAAGAGTAAAGTGCCATTTTCTGACATTAGATTTCGTTCTAAATGCTTAATCCCTATGTAGAAACGTTAGTTAAGCAAGAATATCGTATTTTTAAAAAAATCTAATGATAGGATTTTTCAGAAAATTGAAAAAACCGTAAAATGTCAAGAGTAAAGTGCCCTTATTTTAAACAATGTATCGTTCTAAATGCTTAATCCCTATGTAAAAAAGTTATTTTAGCAGGAATATGTTATTGAAAAAAATTAGAAAAATTTATTTTAGCCGTAAATCGAAAAAAAAGACTGTTCGTTTCTTTGTCTCTCTCGCGCGATCGAACTATCGATGTTTCCCGTCAAACTATTGGGAGGTTAATTAAACTTTATACATGAAATTACTCGATCCGATCCCTGCTACACAGCCGTATACTTTTTATAATTTTGTGGAATCGGGAACCTCGAAATATTTAACATAACGCGGATCGACTGTCTCTGTCTCTTTCTAGATCGGAAGAATCGATGTTTCCCGGCAAACTAATGGGATATTAATTAAACTTTATACATGAAATTACTCGTTTTGATCCCCGCTACACAGCCGTATACTTTTTATAATTTTGTGGAATCGGGAACCTTGAAATATTTAACATAACGCGGATCGTCTATCTCTGTCTCTTTCTAGATCGGAAAAATCGATGTTTCCCGGCAAGCTATTGGGAGTTTAATCAAACTTTATACATGAAATTACTCGTTTTGATCCCTGCTACACAGCCGTATACTTTTTATAATTTTATGGAATCGGGAACCTTGAAATATTTAACATAACGCGGATCGTCTATCTCTGTCTCTTTCTAGATCGGAAAAATCGATGTTTCCCGGCAAAGTAATGGGATATTAATTAAACTTTATACACGAAATTACTCGTTTTGATCCCCGCTACACAGCCGTATACTTTTTATAATTTTGTGGAATCGGGAACCTTGAAATATTTAACATAACGCGGATCGTCTATCTCTGTCTCTTTCTAGATCGGAAAAATCGATGTTTCCCGGCAAAGTAATGGGATATTAATTAAACTTTATACACGAAATTACTCGTTTTGATCCCCGCTACACAGCCGTATACTTTTTATAATTTTGTGGAATCGGGAACCTTGAAATATTTAACATAACGCGGATCGTCTATCTCTGTCTCTTTCTAGATCGGAAGAATCGATGTTTCCCGGCAAACTAATGGGAGTTTAATTAAACTTTATGCATCAAATCATTCAGTTTGACTCCTGCAACACAACCAAACACTCTCTGTAATTTTCTGAACTGAAAAACCACTGAAATTGCGCTCGAAATGCGGAGCGACGGGTCGACGCGTCTGCACTGTGCGACAGCTAGTCAAAACGTCCGAACAGCGTATTGTTTTCGATCTCTTGGTATAATATTCGTATTCCTTGCTGTGTATAGCTTCCGATCGATTATTGCAATGGTCAGAGTTCCAGCGGCGTAATGCTTTCCATAAGATTACATTAATATAACCAGCGGCATATTGCTTTCTATCTTGTAATGAAAATTTTATAACCAAGTACCAACGGCGTATTGCTTTCGTTCGGATAATGGAGATTTTACAACCAAGTATCAGCGGTTTCTGTCTTATAATTAAATTATTATAATAAAATAAAGTACCAGCGGCGTGTTACTTTCGTTCGGATAATGGAGATTTTACAACCAAGTACCAGCGGTTTCTGTCTTATAATTAAATTATTATAATAAAATAAAGTACCAGCGGCGTGTTACTTTCGTTCGGATAATGGAGATTTTACAACCAAGTACCAGCGGTTTCTGTCTTATAATTAAATTATTATAATAAAATAAAGTACCAGCGGCGTGTTACTTTCGTTCGGATAATGGA
>NW_027476121.1:752500-755000 GCF_051020955.1 Megalopta genalis
GCTTCTGACCACCGAGGAAGAAGTTGCCTTCATCCACGGTAGTCTTCTTCTGGTGGGGAACCGTTCCGATCGAGATGGTAAAAGACTTACCGACATTAACGGACATGCCGCATGATGCCAGGAAGTCCTCCGTACAGTCAAGCAATCGCTGCAGGCCCGTTGTCGTTGAGGCTGCGAGGATTAGGTCGTCGGCGAAGGCTGCCGACCCGATCCTCACCCCGTCGATATCCGCCCCGATGTCTTGGGGGAGGCTCCTGAGGAGTCTGTCCATCACCATGTTGAATATGCCGGGGGACATCGGGTCTCCTTGCCTCACGCCATGCATCGGATGGATGGCATGGGAGTGCCAACCACCCGACACAATGGTCGTGAGAGCATCAGAGTACACCGACCCGACATACTCAATCATGGGAGCGGGACAGCCCCTCAGTTCGAGCGTCTGTAATATCGCGGGGTGAGAAACGGTGTCGAAAGCCTTCGCGACGTCAACCGACGCAACAAAAAGCGGCTTATGGCGCGCATGGGAGTGGCGTAGCAGCAAGTCCAGCAAAAACACGTTGTCCGCACATCCGTCTGTCCTACGGAACGCTCTCTGCCTCCCATCCAATCCGATCAATCGACCCATCCGCCTAGCCAGGACTTTGTGGAATCCTCGCACAAGAGTCGAGGCGACGGTGATGGGTCGAAAATCAGACGGAGAAGAAGGCAGTCCGGTTTTAGGAATGAGCACGGTCCTGGCGTCCCTTAGGTGAATAGGGAGTCTGCGGCACCACATAATGAGGTTATAGATCCTTTGCAAAACCTCAAGGGGGGTTTTACAAAGGAGTCTCGCAGACAGACCGTCAGGACCAGGTGCTGTCTTCCTACCCGGAAGCGCCCTCCGTAGTTCATCCGGATTAACAGGAGACCACAGAGAGGAGATGGTGTCCTCTCGGTTTTCACACGGAGGACAGCTGTCGCGCGCACCTGTCATAAGGGCTTCCCAATAGGGAACCATAACATCTTGAGGGATGCCATGGTCACCGACGGGGCCATCCCTTATGACATCCAAACAGCGCCGGGGGTCCTTACGCCACAGTTCTTGCACTATGCCGTAATTCCTCCGGCGCTGTCTGCGTCGCGAGAGCGGTTCCTCCGGTTGCGCACGGCGGCCTCGACGCACGACACTCGCTGCATGAGGTACCGGAAAGATATCCGCCAGGTAAGCGGTGAGCCTTTCCAGAATATTCCCGCGATCCTCTCTTCCAACCAGGGCACAGATTTCATCCAGGGTATTAGCCTGGAATCCATCGCACCCTAGTGGTTCAAGGCCGCGGAAATACTCCAGGAAGACCCGATCGCTATCCTGGACCTCCACCGCGAGATCGGGCGCCTCAGCCACCGGCTGCAGTGACTCCTGTTGAATGCGGCCAACGTGCTCCATCACAAGCGCTCGGTAGTCCTTGTGCTTCCGAGCGCCCTTGATGGCATCTAGCGACCTGCCAGGCAGGAACCCAATGAGCGCTTGATTGATGAAGCGCACACCCTTCATGGACAGTTCTGCCTCGCGCCGCGCCAGCAAAGACACCTCCTCAGCACTCCAACGTGCTTTTGCTGGCGCTGCGCGGTTCACATCATCTGACCAATCAGGGTGAGCGGACCTCATGTGAACGCCCCTACCGATCTTGGTAACGAAGGATCTATCGCAGCCTGGGAATTGACAAGGGAAATCGACCGGTCGGGAAGGGGGATCCCCAGAGCTCGGTCCCGGAAGGGGGGAAATTGCTGGCCTAGGGGCGGCAGAGGCCGCCCCTCTACGTGTACCCATCCGAGGCATTGTTTTGTCGCGAGGGCCAACAAAATTACAGCACGAGGGGGCTGGCAACCCCCAAGCGCCAATGTCGCCTGAACCCCGTTAGCGTTACCCGGCGAGAACCTATAGGAGGTGGGGAAGACTTGGACGGGAGAGGCTAATGGACCTAGCAAGAGGTCTATATTGCGCATCACCGTCCCTGCAACTATAACTCCCGTTAAGAGAGTCATAGTTACTCCCGCCGTTTACCCGCGCTTTTTTGAATTTCTTCACGTTGACATTCAGAGCACTGGGCAGAAATCACATTGCGTCAACACCCGTGGGGGCCATCGCAATGCTTTGTTTTAATTAGACAGTCGGATTCCCCTAGTCCGTGCCAGTTCTGAGCTGAGCGTTGAATGGCGGCCGAAGAGGACGACCGCACCGATGGGAAACGCCACGGAAGCCTCGCAGCAAGGAAGATCCGCGGGAGGCCAAGGCACGGGACCGAGCTCGGATCCCAGCCACGAGAGCCGTTCACCTCGCCCAGGCCCGGCACGTCAGCCAGACCCGCTTCCCGACCAAGCCCGACACGCCCCGCTCCTCAGAGCCAATCCTTATCCCGAAGTTACGGATCCAATTTGCCGACTTCCCTTACCTACATTAATCTATCGACTAGAGGCTCTTTACCTTGGAGACCTGCTGCGGATATGGGTACGAACCGGCGCG
>NW_027476121.1:757500-760000 GCF_051020955.1 Megalopta genalis
AAAAAACCCTTAAAGCAAAAAAAAAACCGTTTATCGCGCCTCACCAATATATCTTTTATAAAATTCGATATCCTCTCCAAATATAGATCTTCGAAACACTCGCAAGACGATTACAATCGGTATAACTTTAACGTCCGTCCGAAAAGTACTTTCGGGGACTAGACGACCGATTGATCTCGTGCGGTTTCGCTATTCGATCATTTGAAGAGAACAAAAAGATATATGGGGCGACCGACAAACGGTTTTCCCGTAGAACCAGACTCGCGATTGCGTTGACACACACATCATAGCCACACCAATAGAAGAGTTTTAGGACGGTAACCCGGGTGGGGTGTTCTTTACTCAGAATATGTGCAACATCGGATCTATATAGCCATCGATACAATTCGTACACAAATGTGTCGTACGAAGAGAGAGACTTTTTTTCCTCTGGCAACATAACGGTAAGAGACATCCTTCCACACTCATAGGTTCCACTCCCTGGGGCTATGATATATATATACATATAAATTCAAATTCGAAGCAACGGTCACAATTCTACTCTATATTTTTGCGGGTTATGTGTTCTTTCGTTCAATTTCTTTCATGCGTTCGTTCGATCTCTGTACACAGTCTTCACATAGGACAGACTCGTGTAGTACGCTTTCGTGGGTTAAACCCATCTCGTTTCATTTCAGGCGACGTCGGGAGCGCGTTGAAAATGTACCAGTGAAATCTCGATAGTTCTACGGATACGAATCGTCCCGAAAAAGATTTTGTCACCGCTTCGAAGCGGTGTTTCAGACGGGCGGACGTATATAAAACATATACGACACACGACACCGCCTTCCACACTCACGCTAGTTCGAACACGATTTCCATCTCTCTCGAAGACTGTTAGACGTACGTAAAATTTCTCAATATTCATAGGACCGCGACAAACGCCGACGAAGCGCCCATCATTCGCTCGTACGTATATAGGCAACAAGTGCCATCAACGCAAGCAGTTTATAAGTACGTAAACGACCCTCAGCCAGGCGTGGTCCAGGAATTGTATCCGTGGACCGCAATGTGCGTACGAAATGTCGATGTTCATGTGTCCTGCAGTTCACACGTTGACGCGCAATTAGCTGCGTTCTTCATCGACCCACGAGCCAAGTGATCCACCGTTCAGGGTAATTTTTCCCTTTTATTCTCTCATATATATAATGTGTATTTGCTATCCACCACATTTTTGTGTTATATTTCGGAACAAGCCGATACCCGAAGAGCTCCAACCAGCGCGCGAAGGAGATTCGGGAGTCGTCGTACAACGACATAATTGTCCCTTAAAGAACGAGATATTTCCGTCGAAACCATATATATATGTACGAGCAAATCCAAAACCACTGTTTTCTTGCAAGTTCGACGGTCGGAGCGAATAGAACATTGAAAAGCCTTCTATCGAAGAAACACAGAGAGTATATCACCTCCAAAAACGACGGGGATATGGATATTCAAACTGGACAATTATCAACCCGATACTGGATTCGAAAAGTTTCTCTCTCCTTTCGTCGTTATTTACACCGGACGGACTCACGGCCGGCTCTAGCTGGGTGTCATATATATATACGTCCCACGCTCATGCTGCCACTAGCGCGCAACAGAGTAGGGTGTCAATGACAACGACACAGCATTGAAACGAGCTACACAAGCCGGTCTCTCTTGATACCAATGTAAACGAGCATTAAGTTATCTTCAGACTGCCCGATATTTTCGTCCTTTGGACTTTCCCAACGATTCCTTTTTTTTCTTTTTTTTTTACACCACAGCGAAGACTTGAGGAAGCGTGATTAGCACGCTCGCATCCCTCCCTGTCCTACTACAACTGTGTGTGTGTGTGTAAAGAAAGAAAAAAAGAATACATTTTGGCTTTCTCTCTATCGAGAAGATGGCCTACGCAACGCAGATCAAAGGCCTAATACGTGTAATATAATACGCGTCTGGCCGTGTATAAATCACGCACGAATGATCTGGTCGGGCCCACTCTTCTCGTACGCTTATTTTTCCGTGTTGAGGCACTATCATAAAATCACACAAACCCCAACACGTGTGTGTCTTGGAAGGAAGATGGCCTACGCAACGCAGATCAAAGGCCTAATACGTGTAGTACACACGTCTGCCGTGTAAATCACGCACGAATGATCTGGTCGGGCCCAACTCTTCTCCACCACACCACATCCCAACTTTGTACATTTTTATATATTTTTGTGCGTTGGGGCACCTTCATAATCACAAACCCCAACAACACATATATCTCTCTCTCTTTGAAAGATTTGTTGTGGCCTACGCAACGCAGATCAAAGGCCTAATACGTGTAGTACACACGTCTGGCCGTGTAAATCACGCACGAATGATCTGGCGGGCTCAACAATATCTTTTTTTTTTATATGAATTCTTATCCACAAACTAATCGAATTCATTTTCTCTCCTCCTCTCCTCTCTCTTTGAGATATATTGGAACATTGTAATGATCCTTCCG
>NW_027476121.1:762500-790000 GCF_051020955.1 Megalopta genalis
AAGAACGGACAGGACACATGCTGGACTGGCGAGAAAGCGTGTTCTTCCGCTCGCGCTAGGCATTTCGATTTCTGACACCTCTTGATTTAAAAAATCAGTTTTTTGATAGTTTTCTCTCTCCACTGGGCTATTCATTTTAGCCACAGTTTTCAATTGGTACGATTTGCTTCCAAATCTTACAGATGCAGTTTAAAAAATTTTTCCATCGCTCGGACAGAAGAGTTGATGCTCAGTGAGTACGAGTATACATACAAAGTGCATACGGGTAACCAACCCCGTAGGGCTTGCCACATATGGGCCATTCGGTCAAAGACACCGACCCGTGGCCACGCTGTGTGGAGAAAAGTCCGTAACGTAAACGGCACGAAACAGTCAGGACCGAAGCCCCGAAGGAGCTCTGAGACAGCTTCTCGACCGAGATCGTAGAATTGGCCCAAAACCCGCTCTGCTCCGTCCGCCTCGCACGGACCGTGTATCTCTTATAGATACCGAACGGCCGGCAAGGACGCCGGCGCCGCCGGCCGAATAGCACGCGCGCTTATGAGTGTAAACCGCCGCGGCAACAGACCGCCCGGCCGTGCTGTTGTAACATAGCGCGTGAACGAACGAAAAAAAAATTTATAGTAAACATTAAAATAAATTACATTACCGTAAACTAGACAAAAAATTACACATTTTTTCCCAATATGAAAATTTTCACAAACTTTTCAAAGTCCCATCGCATCGAGTAAACTTTTTTAATAACGCTTCCGCACGATTCTAAATGCTTAATCCATATGTGAAATCGTTCACTGATCACGAATATCGTATTTAAAAAAATTACAAAAATTTATTTTTCAAAATAATCAAAAAAAACCGAAAAATCACAAGAGTAAAGTACCATTATTTTAAACAATATGTCGTTCTAAATGCTTAATCCCTATGTAAAAAAGTTATCTAAGCAAGAATATGTAATTGAAAAAAATTAGAAAAATTTATTTTAGCCGTAAATCGAAAATAATGGGGACACCGGAGCTGTTCGAAGCGCCGAGACGCGCCGCGTACGGCCGAATATTTTCTAAGTCCCAACGTACCGATCAAGAGTAAAGTACCATTTTCCTACATTAGATTTCGTTCTAAATGCTTAATCCCTATGTAAAAACGTTAGTTAAGCAAGAATATCGTATTTTTAAAAAAATCTAATGATAGGATTTTCCAGAAAATTGAAAAAACCGAAAAATGTCAAGAGTAAAGTGCCATTTTCTGACATTAGATTTCGTTCTAAATGCTTAATCCCTATGTAGAAACGTTAGTTAAGCAAGAATATCGTATTTTTAAAAAAATCTAATGATAGGATTTTTCAGAAAATTGAAAAAACCGTAAAATGTCAAGAGTAAAGTGCCCTTACTTTAAACAATGTATCGTTCTAAATGCTTAATCCCTATGTAAAAAAGTTATTTAAGCAGGAATATGTTATTGAAAAAAATTAGAAAAATTTATTTTAGCCGTAAATCGAAAATAATGGATCGAGCGAATCGGTCGATTGCGCCGAGACGCGCTATGATGCAACAGACGAGCGATTGGAACGCCCGAATATTTTCAAAGTCCCAACGTACCGATCAAGAGTAAAGTACCATTTTCCTACATTAGATTTCGTTCTAAATGCTTAATCCCTATGTAAAAACGTTAGTTAAGCAAGAATATCGTATTTTTAAAAAAATCTAATGATAGGATTTCCCAGAAAATTGAAAAAACCGAAAAATGTCAAGAGTAAAGTGCCATTTTCTGACATTAGATTTCGTTCTAAATGCTTAATCCTTATGTAGAAACGTTAGTTAAGCAAGAATATCGTATTTTTAAAAAAATCTAATGATAGGATTTTTCAGAAAATTGAAAAAACCGTAAAATGTCAAGAGTAAAGTGCCCTTATTTTAAACAATGTATCGTTCTAAATGCTTAATCCCTATGTAAAAAAGTTATTTTAGCAGGAATATGTTATTGAAAAAAATTAGAAAAATTTATTTTAGCCGTAAATCGAAAATAATGGGGACACCGGAGCTGTTCGAAGCGCCGAGCGCGCCGCGTACGCCCGAATATTTTCAAAGTCCCAACGTACCGATCAAGAGTAAAGTACCATTTTCCTACATTAGATTTCGTTCTAAATGCTTAATCCCTATGTAAAAACGTTAGTTAAGCAAGAATATCGTATTTTTAAAAAAATCTAATGATAGGATTTTCCAGAAAATTGAAAAAACCGAAAAATGTCAAGAGTAAAGTGCCATTTTCTGACATTAGATTTCGTTCTAAATGCTTAATCCCTATGTAGAAACGTTAGTTAAGCAAGAATATCGTATTTTTAAAAAAATCTAATGATAGGATTTTTCAGAAAATTGAAAAAACCGTAAAATGTCAAGAGTAAAGTGCCCTTACTTTAAACAATGTATCGTTCTAAATGCTTAATCCCTATGTAAAAAAGTTATTTAAGCAGGAATATGTTATTGAAAAAAATTAGAAAAATTTATTTTAGCCGTAAATCGAAAATAATGGATCGAGCGAATCGGTCGATTGCGCCGAGACGCGCTATGATGCAACAGACGAGCGATTGGAACGCCCGAATATTTTCAAAGTCCCAACGTACCGATCAAGAGTAAAGTACCATTTTCTGACATTAGATTTCGTTCTAAATGCTTAATCCCTATGTAGAAACGTTAGTTAAGCAAGAATATCGTATTTTTAAAAAAATCTAATGATAGGATTTTCCAGAAAATTGAAAAAACCGAAAAATGTCAAGAGTAAAGTGCCATTTTCTGACATTAGATTTCGTTCTAAATGCTTAATCCCTATGTAGAAACGTTAGCTAAGCAAGAATATCGTATTTTTAAAAAAATCTAATGATAGGATTTTTCATAAAATTGAAAAAACCGTAAAATGTCAAGAGTAAAGTGCCCTTACTTTAAACAATGTATCGTTCTAAATGCTTAATCCCTATGTAAAAAAGTTATTTAAGCAGGAATATGTTATTGAAAAAAATTAGAAAAATTTATTTTAGCCGTAAATCGAAAATAATGGGGACACCGGAGCTGTTCGAAGCGCCGAGCGCGCCGCGTACGCCCGAATATTTTCAAAGTCCCAACGTACCGATCAAGAGTAAAGTACCATTTTCCTACATTAGATTTCGTTCTAAATGCTTAATCCCTATGTAAAAACGTTAGTTAAGCAAGAATATCGTATTTTTAAAAAAATCTAATGATAGGATTTTCCAGAAAATTGAAAAAACCGAAAAATGTCAAGAGTAAAGTGCCATTTTCTGACATTAGATTTCGTTCTAAATGCTTAATCCCTATGTAGAAACGTTAGTTAAGCAAGAATATCGTATTTTTAAAAAAATCTAATGATAGGATTTTTCAGAAAATTGAAAAAACCGTAAAATGTCAAGAGTAAAGTGCCCTTACTTTAAACAATGTATCGTTCTAAATGCTTAATCCCTATGTCAAAAAGTTATTTAAGCAGGAATATGTTATTGAAAAAAATTAGAAAAATTTATTTTAGCCGTAAATCGAAAATAATGGATCGAGCGAATCGGTCGATTGCGCCGAGACGCGCTATGATGCAACAGACGAGCGATTGGAACGCCCGAATATTTTCAAAGTCCCAACGTACCGATCAAGAGTAAAGTACCATTTTCCTACATTAGATTTCGTTCTAAATGCTTAATCCCTATGTAAAAACGTTAGTTAAGCAAGAATATCGTATTTTTAAAAAAATCTAATGATAGGATTTTCCAGAAAATTGAAAAAACCGAAAAATGTCAAGAGTAAAGTGCCATTTTCTGACATTAGATTTCGTTCTAAATGCTTAATCCCTATGTAGAAACGTTAGTTAAGCAAGAATATCGTATTTTTAAAAAAATCTAATGATAGGATTTTTCAGAAAATTGAAAAAACCGTAAAATGTCAAGAGTAAAGTGCCCTTACTTTAAACAATGTATCGTTCTAAATGCTTAATCCCTATGTAAAAAAGTTATTTAAGCGGGAATATGTTATTGAAAAAAATTAGAAAAATTTATTTTAGCCGTAAATCGAAAATAATGGATCGAGCGAATCGGTCGATTGCGCCGAGACGCGCTATGATGCAACAGACGAGCGATTGGAACGCCCGAATATTTTCAAAGTCCCAACGTACCGATCAAGAGTAAAGTACCATTTTCTGACATTAGATTTCGTTCTAAATGCTTAATCCCTATGTAGAAACGTTAGTTAAGCAAGAATATCGTATTTTTAAAAAAATCTAATGATAGGATTTTCCAGAAAATTGAAAAAACCGAAAAATGTCAAGAGTAAAGTGCCATTTTCTGACATTAGATTTCGTTCTAAATGCTTAATCCCTATGTAGAAACGTTAGCTAAGCAAGAATATCGTATTTTTAAAAAAATCTAATGATAGGATTTTTCATAAAATTGAAAAAACCGTAAAATGTCAAGAGTAAAGTGCCCTTACTTTAAACAATGTATCGTTCTAAATGCTTAATCCCTATGTAAAAAAGTTATTTAAGCAGGAATATGTTATTGAAAAAAATTAGAAAAATTTATTTTAGCCGTAAATCGAAAATAATGGGGACACCGGAGCTGTTCGAAGCGCCGAGCGCGCCGCGTACGCCCGAATATTTTCAAAGTCCCAACGTACCGATCAAGAGTAAAGTACCATTTTCCTACATTAGATTTCGTTCTAAATGCTTAATCCCTATGTAAAAACGTTAGTTAAGCAAGAATATCGTATTTTTAAAAAAATCTAATGATAGGATTTTCCAGAAAATTGAAAAAACCGAAAAATGTCAAGAGTAAAGTGCCATTTTCTGACATTAGATTTCGTTCTAAATGCTTAATCCCTATGTAGAAACGTTAGTTAAGCAAGAATATCGTATTTTTAAAAAAATCTAATGATAGGATTTTTCAGAAAATTGAAAAAACCGTAAAATGTCAAGAGTAAAGTGCCCTTACTTTAAACAATGTATCGTTCTAAA
Source organism: Megalopta genalis (assembly GCF_051020955.1). Taxonomy (NCBI): domain Eukaryota; kingdom Metazoa; phylum Arthropoda; class Insecta; order Hymenoptera; family Halictidae; genus Megalopta; species Megalopta genalis. The sequence goes on from NW_027476121.1 coordinate 767,499, forward strand.
TGCTTAATCCCTATGTAAAAAAGTTATTTAAGCAGGAATATGTTATTGAAAAAAATTAGAAAAATTTATTTTAGCCGTAAATCGAAAATAATGGATCGAGCGAATCGGTCGATTGCGCCGAGACGCGCTATGATGCAACAGACGAGCGATTGGAACGCCCGAATATTTTCAAAGTCCCAACGTACCGATCAAGAGTAAAGTACCATTTTCCTACATTAGATTTCGTTCTAAATGCTTAATCCCTATGTAAAAACGTTAGTTAAGCAAGAATATCGTATTTTTAAAAAAATCTAATGATAGGATTTCCCAGAAAATTGAAAAAACCGAAAAATGTCAAGAGTAAAGTGCCATTTTCTGACATTAGATTTCGTTCTAAATGCTTAATCCTTATGTAGAAACGTTAGTTAAGCAAGAATATCGTATTTTTAAAAAAATCTAATGATAGGATTTTTCAGAAAATTGAAAAAACCGTAAAATGTCAAGAGTAAAGTGCCCTTATTTTAAACAATGTATCGTTCTAAATGCTTAATCCCTATGTAAAAAAGTTATTTTAGCAGGAATATGTTATTGAAAAAAATTAGAAAAATTTATTTTAGCCGTAAATCGAAAATAATGGGGACACCGGAGCTGTTCGAAGCGCCGAGCGCGCCGCGTACGCCCGAATATTTTCAAAGTCCCAACGTACCGATCAAGAGTAAAGTACCATTTTCCTACATTAGATTTCGTTCTAAATGCTTAATCCCTATGTAAAAACGTTAGTTAAGCAAGAATATCGTATTTTTAAAAAAATCTAATGATAGGATTTTTCAGAAAATTGAAAAAACCGTAAAATGTCAAGAGTAAAGTTCCCTTACTTTAAACAATGTATCGTTCTAAATGCTTAATCCCTATGTAAAAAAGTTATTTAAGCAGGAATATGTTATTGAAAAAAATTAGAAAAATTTATTTTAGCCGTAAATCGAAAATAATGGATCGAGCGAATCGGTCGATTGCGCCGAGACGCGCTATGATGCAACAGACGAGCGATTGGAACGCCCGAATATTTTCAAAGTCCCAACGTACCGATCAAGAGTAAAGTACCATTTTCTGACATTAGATTTCGTTCTAAATGCTTAATCCCTATGTAGAAACGTTAGTTAAGCAAGAATATCGTATTTTTAAAAAAATCTAATGATAGGATTTTCCAGAAAATTGAAAAAACCGAAAAATGTCAAGAGTAAAGTGCCATTTTCTGACATTAGATTTCGTTCTAAATGCTTAATCCCTATGTAGAAACGTTAGTTAAGCAAGAATATCGTATTTTTAAAAAAATCTAATGATAGGATTTTTCAGAAAATTGAAAAAACCGTAAAATGTCAAGAGTAAAGTGCCCTTACTTTAAACAATGTATCGTTCTAAATGCTTAATCCCTATGTAAAAAAGTTATTTAAGCAGGAATATGTTATTGAAAAAAATTAGAAAAATTTATTTTAGCCGTAAATCGAAAATAATGGATCGAGCGAATCGGTCGATTGCGCCGAGACGCGCTATGATGCAACAGACGAGCGATTGGAACGCCCGAATATTTTCAAAGTCCCAACGTACCGATCAAGAGTAAAGTACCATTTTCTGACATTAGATTTCGTTCTAAATGCTTAATCCCTATGTAGAAACGTTAGTTAAGCAAGAATATCGTATTTTTAAAAAAATCTAATGATAGGATTTTCCAGAAAATTGAAAAAACCGAAAAATGTCAAGAGTAAAGTGCCATTTTCTGACATTAGATTTCGTTCTAAATGCTTAATCCCTATGTAGAAACGTTAGCTAAGCAAGAATATCGTATTTTTAAAAAAATCTAATGATAGGATTTTTCATAAAATTGAAAAAACCGTAAAATGTCAAGAGTAAAGTGCCCTTACTTTAAACAATGTATCGTTCTAAATGCTTAATCCCTATGTCAAAAAGTTATTTAAGCAGGAATATGTTATTGAAAAAAATTAGAAAAATTTATTTTAGCCGTAAATCGAAAATAATGGATCGAGCGAATCGGTCGATTGCGCCGAGACGCGCTATGATGCAACAGACGAGCGATTGGAACGCCCGAATATTTTCAAAGTCCCAACGTACCGATCAAGAGTAAAGTACCATTTTCCTACATTAGATTTCGTTCTAAATGCTTAATCCCTATGTAAAAACGTTAGTTAAGCAAGAATATCGTATTTTTAAAAAAATCTAATGATAGGATTTTCCAGAAAATTGAAAAAACCGAAAAATGTCAAGAGTAAAGTGCCATTTTCTGACATTAGATTTCGTTCTAAATGCTTAATCCCTATGTAGAAACGTTAGTTAAGCAAGAATATCGTATTTTTAAAAAAATCTAATGATAGGATTTTTCAGAAAATTGAAAAAACCGTAAAATGTCAAGAGTAAAGTGCCCTTACTTTAAACAATGTATCGTTCTAAATGCTTAATCCCTATGTAAAAAAGTTATTTAAGCAGGAATATGTTATTGAAAAAAATTAGAAAAATTTATTTTAGCCGTAAATCGAAAATAATGGATCGAGCGAATCGGTCGATTGCGCCGAGACGCGCTATGATGCAACAGACGAGCGATTGGAACGCCCGAATATTTTCAAAGTCCCAACGTACCGATCAAGAGTAAAGTACCATTTTCTGACATTAGATTTCGTTCTAAATGCTTAATCCCTATGTAGAAACGTTAGTTAAGCAAGAATATCGTATTTTTAAAAAAATCTAATGATAGGATTTTCCAGAAAATTGAAAAAACCGAAAAATGTCAAGAGTAAAGTGCCATTTTCTGACATTAGATTTCGTTCTAAATGCTTAATCCCTATGTAGAAACGTTAGCTAAGCAAGAATATCGTATTTTTAAAAAAATCTAATGATAGGATTTTTCATAAAATTGAAAAAACCGTAAAATGTCAAGAGTAAAGTGCCCTTACTTTAAACAATGTATCGTTCTAAATGCTTAATCCCTATGTAAAAAAGTTATTTAAGCAGGAATATGTTATTGAAAAAAATTAGAAAAATTTATTTTAGCCGTAAATCGAAAATAATGGGGACACCGGAGCTGTTCGAAGCGCCGAGCGCGCCGCGTACGCCCGAATATTTTCAAAGTCCCAACGTACCGATCAAGAGTAAAGTACCATTTTCCTACATTAGATTTCGTTCTAAATGCTTAATCCCTATGTAAAAACGTTAGTTAAGCAAGAATATCGTATTTTTAAAAAAATCTAATGATAGGATTTTCCAGAAAATTGAAAAAACCGAAAAATGTCAAGAGTAAAGTGCCATTTTCTGACATTAGATTTCGTTCTAAATGCTTAATCCCTATGTAGAAACGTTAGTTAAGCAAGAATATCGTATTTTTAAAAAAATCTAATGATAGGATTTTTCAGAAAATTGAAAAAACCGTAAAATGTCAAGAGTAAAGTGCCCTTACTTTAAACAATGTATCGTTCTAAATGCTTAATCCCTATGTAAAAAAGTTATTTAAGCAGGAATATGTTATTGAAAAAAATTAGAAAAATTTATTTTAGCCGTAAATCGAAAATAATGGATCGAGCGAATCGGTCGATTGCGCCGAGACGCGCTATGATGCAACAGACGAGCGATTGGAACGCCCGAATATTTTCAAAGTCCCAACGTACCGATCAAGAGTAAAGTACCATTTTCCTACATTAGATTTCGTTCTAAATGCTTAATCCCTATGTAAAAACGTTAGTTAAGCAAGAATATCGTATTTTTAAAAAAATCTAATGATAGGATTTCCCAGAAAATTGAAAAAACCGAAAAATGTCAAGAGTAAAGTGCCATTTTCTGACATTAGATTTCGTTCTAAATGCTTAATCCCTATGTAGAAACGTTAGTTAAGCAAGAATATCGTATTTTTAAAAAAATCTAATGATAGGATTTTTCAGAAAATTGAAAAAACCGTAAAATGTCAAGAGTAAAGTTCCCTTACTTTAAACAATGTATCGTTCTAAATGCTTAATCCCTATGTAAAAAAGTTATTTAAGCAGGAATATGTTATTGAAAAAAATTAGAAAAATTTATTTTAGCCGTAAATCGAAAATAATGGATCGAGCGAATCGGTCGATTGCGCCGAGACGCGCTATGATGCAACAGACGAGCGATTGGAACGCCCGAATATTTTCAAAGTCCCAACGTACCGATCAAGAGTAAAGTACCATTTTCTGACATTAGATTTCGTTCTAAATGCTTAATCCCTATGTAGAAACGTTAGTTAAGCAAGAATATCGTATTTTTAAAAAAATCTAATGATAGGATTTTCCAGAAAATTGAAAAAACCGAAAAATGTCAAGAGTAAAGTGCCATTTTCTGACATTAGATTTCGTTCTAAATGCTTAATCCCTATGTAGAAACGTTAGTTAAGCAAGAATATCGTATTTTTAAAAAAATCTAATGATAGGATTTTTCAGAAAATTGAAAAAACCGTAAAATGTCAAGAGTAAAGTGCCCTTACTTTAAACAATGTATCGTTCTAAATGCTTAATCCCTATGTAAAAAAGTTATTTAAGCAGGAATATGTTATTGAAAAAAATTAGAAAAATTTATTTTAGCCGTAAATCGAAAATAATGGATCGAGCGAATCGGTCGATTGCGCCGAGACGCGCTATGATGCAACAGACGAGCGATTGGAACGCCCGAATATTTTCAAAGTCCCAACGTACCGATCAAGAGTAAAGTACCATTTTCTGACATTAGATTTCGTTCTAAATGCTTAATCCCTATGTAGAAACGTTAGTTAAGCAAGAATATCGTATTTTTAAAAAAATCTAATGATAGGATTTTCCAGAAAATTGAAAAAACCGAAAAATGTCAAGAGTAAAGTGCCATTTTCTGACATTAGATTTCGTTCTAAATGCTTAATCCCTATGTAGAAACGTTAGCTAAGCAAGAATATCGTATTTTTAAAAAAATCTAATGATAGGATTTTTCATAAAATTGAAAAAACCGTAAAATGTCAAGAGTAAAGTGCCCTTACTTTAAACAATGTATCGTTCTAAATGCTTAATCCCTATGTAAAAAAGTTATTTAAGCAGGAATATGTTATTGAAAAAAATTAGAAAAATTTATTTTAGCCGTAAATCGAAAATAATGGGGACACCGGAGCTGTTCGAAGCGCCGAGCGCGCCGCGTACGCCCGAATATTTTCAAAGTCCCAACGTACCGATCAAGAGTAAAGTACCATTTTCCTACATTAGATTTCGTTCTAAATGCTTAATCCCTATGTAAAAACGTTAGTTAAGCAAGAATATCGTATTTTTAAAAAAATCTAATGATAGGATTTTCCAGAAAATTGAAAAAACCGAAAAATGTCAAGAGTAAAGTGCCATTTTCTGACATTAGATTTCGTTCTAAATGCTTAATCCCTATGTAGAAACGTTAGTTAAGCAAGAATATCGTATTTTTAAAAAAATCTAATGATAGGATTTTTCAGAAAATTGAAAAAACCGTAAAATGTCAAGAGTAAAGTGCCCTTACTTTAAACAATGTATCGTTCTAAATGCTTAATCCCTATGTCAAAAAGTTATTTAAGCAGGAATATGTTATTGAAAAAAATTAGAAAAATTTATTTTAGCCGTAAATCGAAAATAATGGATCGAGCGAATCGGTCGATTGCGCCGAGACGCGCTATGATGCAACAGACGAGCGATTGGAACGCCCGAATATTTTCAAAGTCCCAACGTACCGATCAAGAGTAAAGTACCATTTTCCTACATTAGATTTCGTTCTAAATGCTTAATCCCTATGTAAAAACGTTAGTTAAGCAAGAATATCGTATTTTTAAAAAAATCTAATGATAGGATTTTCCAGAAAATTGAAAAAACCGAAAAATGTCAAGAGTAAAGTGCCATTTTCTGACATTAGATTTCGTTCTAAATGCTTAATCCCTATGTAGAAACGTTAGTTAAGCAAGAATATCGTATTTTTAAAAAAATCTAATGATAGGATTTTTCAGAAAATTGAAAAAACCGTAAAATGTCAAGAGTAAAGTTCCCTTACTTTAAACAATGTATCGTTCTAAATGCTTAATCCCTATGTAAAAAAGTTATTTAAGCAGGAATATGTTATTGAAAAAAATTAGAAAAATTTATTTTAGCCGTAAATCGAAAATAATGGATCGAGCGAATCGGTCGATTGCGCCGAGACGCGCTATGATGCAACAGACGAGCGATTGGAACGCCCGAATATTTTCAAAGTCCCAACGTACCGATCAAGAGTAAAGTACCATTTTCCTACATTAGATTTCGTTCTAAATGCTTAATCCCTATGTAAAAACGTTAGTTAAGCAAGAATATCGTATTTTTAAAAAAATCTAATGATAGGATTTCCCAGAAAATTGAAAAAACCGAAAAATGTCAAGAGTAAAGTGCCATTTTCTGACATTAGATTTCGTTCTAAATGCTTAATCCTTATGTAGAAACGTTAGTTAAGCAAGAATATCGTATTTTTAAAAAAATCTAATGATAGGATTTTTCAGAAAATTGAAAAAACCGTAAAATGTCAAGAGTAAAGTGCCCTTATTTTAAACAATGTATCGTTCTAAATGCTTAATCCCTATGTAAAAAAGTTATTTTAGCAGGAATATGTTATTGAAAAAAATTAGAAAAATTTATTTTAGCCGTAAATCGAAAATAATGGGGACACCGGAGCTGTTCGAAGCGCCGAGCGCGCCGCGTACGCCCGAATATTTTCAAAGTCCCAACGTACCGATCAAGAGTAAAGTACCATTTTCCTACATTAGATTTCGTTCTAAATGCTTAATCCCTATGTAAAAACGTTAGTTAAGCAAGAATATCGTATTTTTAAAAAAATCTAATGATAGGATTTTTCAGAAAATTGAAAAAACCGTAAAATGTCAAGAGTAAAGTTCCCTTACTTTAAACAATGTATCGTTCTAAATGCTTAATCCCTATGTAAAAAAGTTATTTAAGCAGGAATATGTTATTGAAAAAAATTAGAAAAATTTATTTTAGCCGTAAATCGAAAATAATGGATCGAGCGAATCGGTCGATTGCGCCGAGACGCGCTATGATGCAACAGACGAGCGATTGGAACGCCCGAATATTTTCAAAGTCCCAACGTACCGATCAAGAGTAAAGTACCATTTTCTGACATTAGATTTCGTTCTAAATGCTTAATCCCTATGTAGAAACGTTAGTTAAGCAAGAATATCGTATTTTTAAAAAAATCTAATGATAGGATTTTCCAGAAAATTGAAAAAACCGAAAAATGTCAAGAGTAAAGTGCCATTTTCTGACATTAGATTTCGTTCTAAATGCTTAATCCCTATGTAGAAACGTTAGTTAAGCAAGAATATCGTATTTTTAAAAAAATCTAATGATAGGATTTTTCAGAAAATTGAAAAAACCGTAAAATGTCAAGAGTAAAGTGCCCTTACTTTAAACAATGTATCGTTCTAAATGCTTAATCCCTATGTAAAAAAGTTATTTAAGCAGGAATATGTTATTGAAAAAAATTAGAAAAATTTATTTTAGCCGTAAATCGAAAATAATGGATCGAGCGAATCGGTCGATTGCGCCGAGACGCGCTATGATGCAACAGACGAGCGATTGGAACGCCCGAATATTTTCAAAGTCCCAACGTACCGATCAAGAGTAAAGTACCATTTTCTGACATTAGATTTCGTTCTAAATGCTTAATCCCTATGTAGAAACGTTAGTTAAGCAAGAATATCGTATTTTTAAAAAAATCTAATGATAGGATTTTCCAGAAAATTGAAAAAACCGAAAAATGTCAAGAGTAAAGTGCCATTTTCTGACATTAGATTTCGTTCTAAATGCTTAATCCCTATGTAGAAACGTTAGCTAAGCAAGAATATCGTATTTTTAAAAAAATCTAATGATAGGATTTTTCATAAAATTGAAAAAACCGTAAAATGTCAAGAGTAAAGTGCCCTTACTTTAAACAATGTATCGTTCTAAATGCTTAATCCCTATGTAAAAAAGTTATTTAAGCAGGAATATGTTATTGAAAAAAATTAGAAAAATTTATTTTAGCCGTAAATCGAAAATAATGGGGACACCGGAGCTGTTCGAAGCGCCGAGCGCGCCGCGTACGCCCGAATATTTTCAAAGTCCCAACGTACCGATCAAGAGTAAAGTACCATTTTCCTACATTAGATTTCGTTCTAAATGCTTAATCCCTATGTAAAAACGTTAGTTAAGCAAGAATATCGTATTTTTAAAAAAATCTAATGATAGGATTTTCCAGAAAATTGAAAAAACCGAAAAATGTCAAGAGTAAAGTGCCATTTTCTGACATTAGATTTCGTTCTAAATGCTTAATCCCTATGTAGAAACGTTAGTTAAGCAAGAATATCGTATTTTTAAAAAAATCTAATGATAGGATTTTTCAGAAAATTGAAAAAACCGTAAAATGTCAAGAGTAAAGTGCCCTTACTTTAAACAATGTATCGTTCTAAATGCTTAATCCCTATGTCAAAAAGTTATTTAAGCAGGAATATGTTATTGAAAAAAATTAGAAAAATTTATTTTAGCCGTAAATCGAAAATAATGGATCGAGCGAATCGGTCGATTGCGCCGAGACGCGCTATGATGCAACAGACGAGCGATTGGAACGCCCGAATATTTTCAAAGTCCCAACGTACCGATCAAGAGTAAAGTACCATTTTCCTACATTAGATTTCGTTCTAAATGCTTAATCCCTATGTAAAAACGTTAGTTAAGCAAGAATATCGTATTTTTAAAAAAATCTAATGATAGGATTTTCCAGAAAATTGAAAAAACCGAAAAATGTCAAGAGTAAAGTGCCATTTTCTGACATTAGATTTCGTTCTAAATGCTTAATCCCTATGTAGAAACGTTAGTTAAGCAAGAATATCGTATTTTTAAAAAAATCTAATGATAGGATTTTTCAGAAAATTGAAAAAACCGTAAAATGTCAAGAGTAAAGTGCCCTTACTTTAAACAATGTATCGTTCTAAATGCTTAATCCCTATGTAAAAAAGTTATTTAAGCAGGAATATGTTATTGAAAAAAATTAGAAAAATTTATTTTAGCCGTAAATCGAAAATAATGGATCGAGCGAATCGGTCGATTGCGCCGAGACGCGCTATGATGCAACAGACGAGCGATTGGAACGCCCGAATATTTTCAAAGTCCCAACGTACCGATCAAGAGTAAAGTACCATTTTCTGACATTAGATTTCGTTCTAAATGCTTAATCCCTATGTAGAAACGTTAGTTAAGCAAGAATATCGTATTTTTAAAAAAATCTAATGATAGGATTTTCCAGAAAATTGAAAAAACCGAAAAATGTCAAGAGTAAAGTGCCATTTTCTGACATTAGATTTCGTTCTAAATGCTTAATCCCTATGTAGAAACGTTAGCTAAGCAAGAATATCGTATTTTTAAAAAAATCTAATGATAGGATTTTTCATAAAATTGAAAAAACCGTAAAATGTCAAGAGTAAAGTGCCCTTACTTTAAACAATGTATCGTTCTAAATGCTTAATCCCTATGTAAAAAAGTTATTTAAGCAGGAATATGTTATTGAAAAAAATTAGAAAAATTTATTTTAGCCGTAAATCGAAAATAATGGGGACACCGGAGCTGTTCGAAGCGCCGAGCGCGCCGCGTACGCCCGAATATTTTCAAAGTCCCAACGTACCGATCAAGAGTAAAGTACCATTTTCCTACATTAGATTTCGTTCTAAATGCTTAATCCCTATGTAAAAACGTTAGTTAAGCAAGAATATCGTATTTTTAAAAAAATCTAATGATAGGATTTTCCAGAAAATTGAAAAAACCGAAAAATGTCAAGAGTAAAGTGCCATTTTCTGACATTAGATTTCGTTCTAAATGCTTAATCCCTATGTAGAAACGTTAGTTAAGCAAGAATATCGTATTTTTAAAAAAATCTAATGATAGGATTTTTCAGAAAATTGAAAAAACCGTAAAATGTCAAGAGTAAAGTGCCCTTACTTTAAACAATGTATCGTTCTAAATGCTTAATCCCTATGTAAAAAAGTTATTTAAGCAGGAATATGTTATTGAAAAAAATTAGAAAAATTTATTTTAGCCGTAAATCGAAAATAATGGATCGAGCGAATCGGTCGATTGCGCCGAGACGCGCTATGATGCAACAGACGAGCGATTGGAACGCCCGAATATTTTCAAAGTCCCAACGTACCGATCAAGAGTAAAGTACCATTTTCCTACATTAGATTTCGTTCTAAATGCTTAATCCCTATGTAAAAACGTTAGTTAAGCAAGAATATCGTATTTTTAAAAAAATCTAATGATAGGATTTTCCAGAAAATTGAAAAAACCGAAAAATGTCAAGAGTAAAGTGCCATTTTCTGACATTAGATTTCGTTCTAAATGCTTAATCCCTATGTAGAAACGTTAGTTAAGCAAGAATATCGTATTTTTAAAAAAATCTAATGATAGGATTTTTCAGAAAATTGAAAAAACCGTAAAATGTCAAGAGTAAAGTTCCCTTACTTTAAACAATGTATCGTTCTAAATGCTTAATCCCTATGTAAAAAAGTTATTTAAGCAGGAATATGTTATTGAAAAAAATTAGAAAAATTTATTTTAGCCGTAAATCGAAAATAATGGATCGAGCGAATCGGTCGATTGCGCCGAGACGCGCTATGATGCAACAGACGAGCGATTGGAACGCCCGAATATTTTCAAAGTCCCAACGTACCGATCAAGAGTAAAGTACCATTTTCTGACATTAGATTTCGTTCTAAATGCTTAATCCCTATGTAGAAACGTTAGTTAAGCAAGAATATCGTATTTTTAAAAAAATCTAATGATAGGATTTTCCAGAAAATTGAAAAAACCGAAAAATGTCAAGAGTAAAGTGCCATTTTCTGACATTAGATTTCGTTCTAAATGCTTAATCCCTATGTAGAAACGTTAGTTAAGCAAGAATATCGTATTTTTAAAAAAATCTAATGATAGGATTTTTCAGAAAATTGAAAAAACCGTAAAATGTCAAGAGTAAAGTGCCCTTACTTTAAACAATGTATCGTTCTAAATGCTTAATCCCTATGTAAAAAAGTTATTTAAGCAGGAATATGTTATTGAAAAAAATTAGAAAAATTTATTTTAGCCGTAAATCGAAAATAATGGATCGAGCGAATCGGTCGATTGCGCCGAGACGCGCTATGATGCAACAGACGAGCGATTGGAACGCCCGAATATTTTCAAAGTCCCAACGTACCGATCAAGAGTAAAGTACCATTTTCTGACATTAGATTTCGTTCTAAATGCTTAATCCCTATGTAGAAACGTTAGTTAAGCAAGAATATCGTATTTTTAAAAAAATCTAATGATAGGATTTTCCAGAAAATTGAAAAAACCGAAAAATGTCAAGAGTAAAGTGCCATTTTCTGACATTAGATTTCGTTCTAAATGCTTAATCCCTATGTAGAAACGTTAGCTAAGCAAGAATATCGTATTTTTAAAAAAATCTAATGATAGGATTTTTCATAAAATTGAAAAAACCGTAAAATGTCAAGAGTAAAGTGCCCTTACTTTAAACAATGTATCGTTCTAAATGCTTAATCCCTATGTAAAAAAGTTATTTAAGCAGGAATATGTTATTGAAAAAAATTAGAAAAATTTATTTTAGCCGTAAATCGAAAATAATGGGGACACCGGAGCTGTTCGAAGCGCCGAGCGCGCCGCGTACGCCCGAATATTTTCAAAGTCCCAACGTACCGATCAAGAGTAAAGTACCATTTTCCTACATTAGATTTCGTTCTAAATGCTTAATCCCTATGTAAAAACGTTAGTTAAGCAAGAATATCGTATTTTTAAAAAAATCTAATGATAGGATTTTCCAGAAAATTGAAAAAACCGAAAAATGTCAAGAGTAAAGTGCCATTTTCTGACATTAGATTTCGTTCTAAATGCTTAATCCCTATGTAGAAACGTTAGTTAAGCAAGAATATCGTATTTTTAAAAAAATCTAATGATAGGATTTTTCAGAAAATTGAAAAAACCGTAAAATGTCAAGAGTAAAGTGCCCTTACTTTAAACAATGTATCGTTCTAAATGCTTAATCCCTATGTCAAAAAGTTATTTAAGCAGGAATATGTTATTGAAAAAAATTAGAAAAATTTATTTTAGCCGTAAATCGAAAATAATGGATCGAGCGAATCGGTCGATTGCGCCGAGACGCGCTATGATGCAACAGACGAGCGATTGGAACGCCCGAATATTTTCAAAGTCCCAACGTACCGATCAAGAGTAAAGTACCATTTTCCTACATTAGATTTCGTTCTAAATGCTTAATCCCTATGTAAAAACGTTAGTTAAGCAAGAATATCGTATTTTTAAAAAAATCTAATGATAGGATTTTCCAGAAAATTGAAAAAACCGAAAAATGTCAAGAGTAAAGTGCCATTTTCTGACATTAGATTTCGTTCTAAATGCTTAATCCCTATGTAGAAACGTTAGTTAAGCAAGAATATCGTATTTTTAAAAAAATCTAATGATAGGATTTTTCAGAAAATTGAAAAAACCGTAAAATGTCAAGAGTAAAGTGCCCTTATTTTAAACAATGTATCGTTCTAAATGCTTAATCCCTATGTAAAAAAGTTATTTTAGCAGGAATATGTTATTGAAAAAAATTAGAAAAATTTATTTTAGCCGTAAATCGAAAATAATGGGGACACCGGAGCTGTTCGAAGCGCCGAGCGCGCCGCGTACGCCCGAATATTTTCAAAGTCCCAACGTACCGATCAAGAGTAAAGTACCATTTTCCTACATTAGATTTCGTTCTAAATGCTTAATCCCTATGTAAAAACGTTAGTTAAGCAAGAATATCGTATTTTTAAAAAAATCTAATGATAGGATTTTCCAGAAAATTGAAAAAACCGAAAAATGTCAAGAGTAAAGTGCCATTTTCTGACATTAGATTTCGTTCTAAATGCTTAATCCCTATGTAGAAACGTTAGTTAAGCAAGAATATCGTATTTTTAAAAAAATCTAATGATAGGATTTTTCAGAAAATTGAAAAAACCGTAAAATGTCAAGAGTAAAGTGCCCTTACTTTAAACAATGTATCGTTCTAAATGCTTAATCCCTATGTAAAAAAGTTATTTAAGCAGGAATATGTTATTGAAAAAAATTAGAAAAATTTATTTTAGCCGTAAATCGAAAATAATGGATCGAGCGAATCGGTCGATTGCGCCGAGACGCGCTATGATGCAACAGACGAGCGATTGGAACGCCCGAATATTTTCAAAGTCCCAACGTACCGATCAAGAGTAAAGTACCATTTTCCTACATTAGATTTCGTTCTAAATGCTTAATCCCTATGTAAAAACGTTAGTTAAGCAAGAATATCGTATTTTTAAAAAAATCTAATGATAGGATTTCCCAGAAAATTGAAAAAACCGAAAAATGTCAAGAGTAAAGTGCCATTTTCTGACATTAGATTTCGTTCTAAATGCTTAATCCCTATGTAAAAACGTTAGTTAAGCAAGAATATCGTATTTTTAAAAAAATCTAATGATAGGATTTTCCAGAAAATTGAAAAAACCGTAAAATGTCAAGAGTAAAGTGCCCTTACTTTAAACAATGTATCGTTCTAAATGCTTAATCCCTATGTAAAAAAGTTATTTAAGCAGGAATATGTTATTGAAAAAAATTAGAAAAATTTATTTTAGCCGTAAATCGAAAATAATGGATCGAGCGAATCGGTCGATTGCGCCGAGACGCGCTATGATGCAACAGACGAGCGATTGGAACGCCCGAATATTTTCAAAGTCCCAACGTACCGATCAAGAGTAAAGTACCATTTTCTGACATTAGATTTCGTTCTAAATGCTTAATCCCTATGTAGAAACGTTAGTTAAGCAAGAATATCGTATTTTTAAAAAAATCTAATGATAGGATTTTTCAGAAAATTGAAAAAACCGTAAAATGTCAAGAGTAAAGTGCCCTTACTTTAAACAATGTATCGTTCTAAATGCTTAATCCCTATGTAAAAAAGTTATTTAAGCAGGAATATGTTATTGAAAAAAATTAGAAAAATTTATTTTAGCCGTAAATCGAAAATAATGGATCGAGCGAATCGGTCGATTGCGCCGAGACGCGCTATGATGCAACAGACGAGCGATTGGAACGCCCGAATATTTTCAAAGTCCCAACGTACCGATCAAGAGTAAAGTACCATTTTCCTACATTAGATTTCGTTCTAAATGCTTAATCCCTATGTAAAAACGTTAGTTAAGCAAGAATATCGTATTTTTAAAAAAATCTAATGATAGGATTTCCCAGAAAATTGAAAAAACCGAAAAATGTCAAGAGTAAAGTGCCATTTTCTGACATTAGATTTCGTTCTAAATGCTTAATCCCTATGTAAAAACGTTAGTTAAGCAAGAATATCGTATTTTTAAAAAAATCTAATGATAGGATTTTCCAGAAAATTGAAAAAACCGAAAAATGTCAAGAGTAAAGTGCCATTTTCTGACATTAGATTTCGTTCTAAATGCTTAATCCCTATGTAGAAACGTTAGTTAAGCAAGAATATCGTATTTTTAAAAAAATCTAATGATAGGATTTTTCAGAAAATTGAAAAAACCGTAAAATGTCAAGAGTAAAGTGCCCTTACTTTAAACAATGTATCGTTCTAAATGCTTAATCCCTATGTAAAAAAGTTATTTAAGCAGGAATATGTTATTGAAAAAAATTAGAAAAATTTATTTTAGCCGTAAATCGAAAATAATGGATCGAGCGAATCGGTCGATTGCGCCGAGACGCGCTATGATGCAACAGACGAGCGATTGGAACGCCCGAATATTTTCAAAGTCCCAACGTACCGATCAAGAGTAAAGTACCATTTTCTGACATTAGATTTCGTTCTAAATGCTTAATCCCTATGTAGAAACGTTAGTTAAGCAAGAATATCGTATTTTTAAAAAAATCTAATGATAGGATTTTCCAGAAAATTGAAAAAACCGTAAAATGTCAAGAGTAAAGTGCCCTTACTTTAAACAATGTATCGTTCTAAATGCTTAATCCCTATGTAAAAAAGTTATTTAAGCAGGAATATGTTATTGAAAAAAATTAGAAAAATTTATTTTAGCCGTAAATCGAAAATAATGGATCGAGCGAATCGGTCGATTGCGCCGAGACGCGCTATGATGCAACAGACGAGCGATTGGAACGCCCGAATATTTTCAAAGTCCCAACGTACCGATCAAGAGTAAAGTACCATTTTCTGACATTAGATTTCGTTCTAAATGCTTAATCCCTATGTAGAAACGTTAGTTAAGCAAGAATATCGTATTTTTAAAAAAATCTAATGATAGGATTTTCCAGAAAATTGAAAAAACCGAAAAATGTCAAGAGTAAAGTGCCATTTTCTGACATTAGATTTCGTTCTAAATGCTTAATCCCTATGTAGAAACGTTAGCTAAGCAAGAATATCGTATTTTTAAAAAAATCTAATGATAGGATTTTTCATAAAATTGAAAAAACCGTAAAATGTCAAGAGTAAAGTGCCCTTACTTTAAACAATGTATCGTTCTAAATGCTTAATCCCTATGTAAAAAAGTTATTTAAGCAGGAATATGTTATTGAAAAAAATTAGAAAAATTTATTTTAGCCGTAAATCGAAAATAATGGATCGAGCGAATCGGTCGATTGCGCCGAGACGCGCTATGATGCAACAGACGAGCGATTGGAACGCCCGAATATTTTCAAAGTCCCAACGTACCGATCAAGAGTAAAGTACCATTTTCCTACATTAGATTTCGTTCTAAATGCTTAATCCCTATGTAAAAACGTTAGTTAAGCAAGAATATCGTATTTTTAAAAAAATCTAATGATAGGATTTCCCAGAAAATTGAAAAAACCGAAAAATGTCAAGAGTAAAGTGCCATTTTCTGACATTAGATTTCGTTCTAAATGCTTAATCCCTATGTAGAAACGTTAGTTAAGCAAGAATATCGTATTTTTAAAAAAATCTAATGATAGGATTTTTCAGAAAATTGAAAAAACCGTAAAATGTCAAGAGTAAAGTGCCCTTACTTTAAACAATGTATCGTTCTAAATGCTTAATCCCTATGTAAAAAAGTTATTTAAGCAGGAATATGTTATTGAAAAAAATTAGAAAAATTTATTTTAGCCGTAAATCGAAAATAATGGATCGAGCGAATCGGTCGATTGCGCCGAGACGCGCTATGATGCAACAGACGAGCGATTGGAACGCCCGAATATTTTCAAAGTCCCAACGTACCGATCAAGAGTAAAGTACCATTTTCCTACATTAGATTTCGTTCTAAATGCTTAATCCCTATGTAAAAACGTTAGTTAAGCAAGAATATCGTATTTTTAAAAAAATCTAATGATAGGATTTCCCAGAAAATTGAAAAAACCGAAAAATGTCAAGAGTAAAGTGCCATTTTCTGACATTAGATTTCGTTCTAAATGCTTAATCCCTATGTAGAAACGTTAGTTAAGCAAGAATATCGTATTTTTAAAAAAATCTAATGATAGGATTTTTCAGAAAATTGAAAAAACCGTAAAATGTCAAGAGTAAAGTGCCCTTACTTTAAACAATGTATCGTTCTAAATGCTTAATCCCTATGTAAAAAAGTTATTTAAGCAGGAATATGTTATTGAAAAAAATTAGAAAAATTTATTTTAGCCGTAAATCGAAAATAATGGATCGAGCGAATCGGTCGATTGCGCCGAGACGCGCTATGATGCAACAGACGAGCGATTGGAACGCCCGAATATTTTCAAAGTCCCAACGTACCGATCAAGAGTAAAGTACCATTTTCCTACATTAGATTTCGTTCTAAATGCTTAATCCCTATGTAAAAACGTTAGTTAAGCAGGAATATCGTATTTTTAAAAAAATCTAATGATAGGATTTTCCAGAAAATTGAAAAAACCGTAAAATGTCAAGAGTAAAGTGCCCTTACTTTAAACAATGTATCGTTCTAAATGCTTAATCCCTATGTAAAAAAGTTATTTAAGCAGGAATATGTTATTGAAAAAAATTAGAAAAATTTATTTTAGCCGTAAATCGAAAATAATGGATCGAGCGAATCGGTCGATTGCGCCGAGACGCGCTATGATGCAACAGACGAGCGATTGGAACGCCCGAATATTTTCAAAGTCCCAACGTACCGATCAAGAGTAAAGTACCATTTTCTGACATTAGATTTCGTTCTAAATGCTTAATCCCTATGTAGAAACGTTAGTTAAGCAAGAATATCGTATTTTTAAAAAAATCTAATGATAGGATTTTCCAGAAAATTGAAAAAACCGAAAAATGTCAAGAGTAAAGTGCCATTTTCTGACATTAGATTTCGTTCTAAATGCTTAATCCCTATGTAGAAACGTTAGTTAAGCAAGAATATCGTATTTTTAAAAAAATCTAATGATAGGATTTTTCAGAAAATTGAAAAAACCGTAAAATGTCAAGAGTAAAGTGCCCTTATTTTAAACAATGTATCGTTCTAAATGCTTAATCCCTATGTAAAAAAGTTATTTTAGCAGGAATATGTTATTGAAAAAAATTAGAAAAATTTATTTTAGCCGTAAATCGAAAATAATGGGGACACCGGAGCTGTTCGAAGCGCCGAGCGCGCCGCGTACGCCCGAATATTTTCAAAGTCCCAACGTACCGATCAAGAGTAAAGTACCATTTTCCTACATTAGATTTCGTTCTAAATGCTTAATCCCTATGTAAAAACGTTAGTTAAGCAAGAATATCGTATTTTTAAAAAAATCTAATGATAGGATTTTCCAGAAAATTGAAAAAACCGAAAAATGTCAAGAGTAAAGTGCCATTTTCTGACATTAGATTTCGTTCTAAATGCTTAATCCCTATGTAGAAACGTTAGTTAAGCAAGAATATCGTATTTTTAAAAAAATCTAATGATAGGATTTTTCAGAAAATTGAAAAAACCGTAAAATGTCAAGAGTAAAGTGCCCTTACTTTAAACAATGTATCGTTCTAAATGCTTAATCCCTATGTAAAAAAGTTATTTAAGCAGGAATATGTTATTGAAAAAAATTAGAAAAATTTATTTTAGCCGTAAATCGAAAATAATGGATCGAGCGAATCGGTCGATTGCGCCGAGACGCGCTATGATGCAACAGACGAGCGATTGGAACGCCCGAATATTTTCAAAGTCCCAACGTACCGATCAAGAGTAAAGTACCATTTTCTGACATTAGATTTCGTTCTAAATGCTTAATCCCTATGTAGAAACGTTAGTTAAGCAAGAATATCGTATTTTTAAAAAAATCTAATGATAGGATTTTCCAGAAAATTGAAAAAACCGATAAATGTCAAGAGTAAAGTGCCATTTTCTGACATTAGATTTCGTTCTAAATGCTTAATCCCTATGTAGAAACGTTAGTTAAGCAAGAATATCGTATTTTTAAAAAAATCTAATGATAGGATTTTTCAGAAAATTGAAAAAACCGTAAAATGTCAAGAGTAAAGTGCCCTTATTTTAAACAATGTATCGTTCTAAATGCTTAATCCCTATGTAAAAAAGTTATTTTAGCAGGAATATGTTATTGAAAAAAATTAGAAAAATTTATTTTAGCCGTAAATCGAAAATAATGGGGACACCGGAGCTGTTCGAAGCGCCGAGCGCGCCGCGTACGCCCGAATATTTTCAAAGTCCCAACGTACCGATCAAGAGTAAAGTACCATTTTCCTACATTAGATTTCGTTCTAAATGCTTAATCCCTATGTAAAAACGTTAGTTAAGCAAGAATATCGTATTTTTAAAAAAATCTAATGATAGGATTTTCCAGAAAATTGAAAAAACCGAAAAATGTCAAGAGTAAAGTGCCATTTTCTGACATTAGATTTCGTTCTAAATGCTTAATCCCTATGTAGAAACGTTAGTTAAGCAAGAATATCGTATTTTTAAAAAAATCTAATGATAGGATTTTTCAGAAAATTGAAAAAACCGTAAAATGTCAAGAGTAAAGTGCCCTTATTTTAAACAATGTATCGTTCTAAATGCTTAATCCCTATGTAAAAAAGTTATTTTAGCAGGAATATGTTATTGAAAAAAATTAGAAAAATTTATTTTAGCCGTAAATCGAAAAAAAAGACTGTTCGTTTCTCTGTCTCTCTCGCGCGATCGAACTATCGATGTTTCCCGACAAACTATTGGGAGGTTAATTAAACTTTATACATGAAATTACTCGTTCCGATCCCTGCTACACAGCCGTATACTTTTTATAATTTTGTGGAATCGGGAACCTCGAAATATTTAACATAACGCGGATCGACTGTCTCTGTCTCTTTCTAGATCGGAAGAATCGATGTTTCCCGGCAAACTAATGGGATATTAATTAAACTTTATACATGAAATTACTCGTTTTGATCCCCGCTACACAGCCGTATACTTTTTATAATTTTGTGGAATCGGGAACCTTGAAATATTTAACATAACGCGGATCGTCTATCTCTGTCTCTTTCTAGATCGGAAAAATCGATGTTTCCCGGCAAGCTATTGGGAGTTTAATCAAACTTTATACATGAAATTACTCGTTTTGATCCCTGCTACACAGCCGTATACTTTTTATAATTTTATGGAATCGGTAACCTTGAAATATTTAACATAACGCGGATCGACTGTCTCTGTCTCTTTCTAGATCGGAATAATCGATGTTTCCCGGCAAAGTAATGGGATATTAATTAAACTTTATACACGAAATTACTCGTTTTGATCCCCGCTACACAGCCGTATACTTTTTATAATTTTGTGGAATCGGGAACCTTGCAATATTTAACATAACGCGGATCGACTGTCTCTGTCTCTTTCTAGATCGGAATAATCGATGTTTCCCGGCACACTAATGGGATATTAATTAAACTTTATACATGAAATTACTCGTTTTGATCCCCGCTACACAGCCGTATACTTTTTATAATTTTGTGGAATCGGGAACCTTGAAATATTTAACATAACGCGGATCGACTGTCTCTGTCTCTTTCTAGATCGGAATAATCGATGTTTCCCGGCAAACTAATGGGATATTAATTAAACTTTATACACGAAATTACTCGTTTTGATCCCTGCTACACAGCCGTATACTTTTTATAATTTTGTGGAATCGGGAACCTTGAAATATTTAACATAACGCGGATCGACTGTCTCTGTCTCTTTCTAGATCGGAATAATCGATGTTTCCCGGCAAACTAATGGGATATTAATTAAACTTTATACATGAAATTACTCGTTTTGATCCCCGCTACACAGCCGTATACTTTTTATAATTTTGTGGAATCGGGAACCTTGAAATATTTAACATAACGCGGATCGACTGTCTCTGTCTCTTTCTAGATCGGAATAATCGATGTTTCCCGGCAAACTAATGGGATATTAATTAAACTTTATACACGAAATTACTCGTTTTGATCCCTGCTACACAGCCGTATACTTTTTATAATTTTGTGGAATCGGGAACCTTGAAATATTTAACATAACGCGGATCGACTGTCTCTGTCTCTTTCTAGATCGGAATAATCGATGTTTCCCGGCAAACTAATGGGATATTAATTAAACTTTATACATGAAATTACTCGTTTTGATCCCCGCTACACAGCCGTATACTTTTTATAATTTTGTGGAATCGGGAACCTTGAAATATTTAACATAACGCGGATCGACTGTCTCTGTCTCTTTCTAGATCGGAATAATCGATGTTTCCCGGCAAACTAATGGGATATTAATTAAACTTTATACATGAAATTACTCGTTTTGATCCCCGCTACACAGCCGTATACTTTTTATAATTTTGTGGAATCGGGAACCTTGAAATATTTAACATAACGCGGATCGACTGTCTCTGTCTCTTTCTAGATCGGAATAATCGATGTTTCCCGGCAAACTAATGGGATATTAATTAAACTTTATACATGAAATTACTCGTTTTGATCCCCGCTACACAGCCGTATACTTTTTATAATTTTGTGGAATCGGGAACCTTGAAATATTTAACATAACGCGGATCGACTGTCTCTGTCTCTTTCTAGATCGGAATAATCGATGTTTCCCGGCAAACTAATGGGATATTAATTAAACTTTATACATGAAATTACTCGTTTTGATCCCCGCTACACAGCCGTATACTTTTTATAATTTTGTGGAATCGGGAACCTTGAAATATTTAACATAACGCGGATCGTCTATCTCTGTCTCTTTCTAGATCGGAAAAATCGATGTTTCCCGGCAAGCTATTGGGAGTTTAATCAAACTTTATACATGAAATTACTCGTTTTGATCCCCGCTACACAGCCGTATACTTTTTATAATTTTGTGGAATCGGGAACCTTGAAATATTTAACATAACGCGGATCGTCTATCTCTGTCTCTTTCTAGATCGGAAGAATCGATGTTTCCCGGCAAACTAATGGGAGTTTAATTAAACTTTATGCATCAAATCATTCAGTTTGACTCCTGCAACACAACCAAACACTCTCTGTAATTTTCTGAACTGAAAAACCACTGAAATTGCGCTCGAAATGCGGAGCGACGGGTCGACGCGTCTGCACTGTGCGACAGCTAGTCAAAACGTCCGAACAGCGTATTGTTTTCGATCTCTTGGTATAATATTCGTATTCCTTGCTGTGTATAGCTTCCGATCGATTATTGCAATGGTCAGAGTTCCAGCGGCGTAATGCTTTCCATAAGATTACATTAATATAACCAGCGGCATATTGCTTTCTATCTTGTAATGAAAATTTTATAACCAAGTACCAGCGGCGTGTTACTTTCGTTCGGATAATGGAGATTTTACAACCAAGTACCAGCGGTTTCTGTCTTATAATTAAATTATTATAATAAAATAAAGTACCAGCGGCGTGTTACTTTCGTTCGGATAATGGAGATTTTACAACCAAGTACCAGCGGTTTCTGTCTTATAATTAAATTATTATAATAAAATAAAGTACCAGCGGCGTGTTACTTTCGTTCGGATAATGGAGATTTTACAACCAAGTACCAGCGGTTTCTGTCTTATAATTAAATTATTATAATAAAATAAAGTACCAGCGGCGTGTTACTTTCGTTCGGATAATGGAGATTTTACAACCAAGTACCAGCGGTTTCTGTCTTATAATTAAATTATTATAATAAAATAAAGTACCAGCGGCGTGTTACTTTCGTTCGGATAATGGAGATTTTATGTCCAGCGGCGTAGTGCTTTCTATCTTATAATGTAATTCTTATTACAAAGTACCAGCGGCGTATTGGTTCGTACCAGCGGCGTATTGCTTTTTTTCCAGCGGCGTATTGGTTCGTACCAGCGGCGTATTGCTTTTTTTTCCAGCGGCGTATTGGTTCGTACCAGCGGCGTATTGCTTTTTTTTCCAGCGGCGTATTGGTTCGTACCAGCGGCGTATTGCTTTCCGTAACCTTGAAAAACACAAAGTGCCAGCGGCGTGTTGCTTTGGAAAATAGAGCCAACATCAGCGGC
>NW_027476121.1:795000-797500 GCF_051020955.1 Megalopta genalis
CCGTTATTACGCCTATATGGTAGGCGGCACCAATAAATTCCCCCTTTCCGGTCCCTCACCCTATGCCCGACCGGTCGAACCGCGTAGGTGTTGGGCGGTTCGTCCGCGTCGATGTTCTGCGGTTAAACAATCCCCAGGCTGCCAATCCTCCGACCAAGACCCTCGAGGCGATCACCTTGAGGTCCCGCTGGCCCATCAATCCTGCGCTCAGTAGGCCCCTGCTTGACTTCGCGCTCCATAGTCCTCTCAGCGACAAAGTGGCAGAGAATACGCTGACATCCTCCGTGCCGTTGCTAGAAGCAACTGCACGTCGGAAGCTGGCGTTGTCAGCGTAATACTGGACCTTACGCTTATGCGCAAGATCCAGGATTGTCTGTTCGCTAACCACTTGCGCATCGAGGACCATGCAATCGCCGTCCTTGCATGCTACTAAATCTGGTTTTCTCATTCCCTCATCGGTAGGGATCTTCGGCTCGCGCGCTACCTGAAAACCCCTTTGCACTAAACCACGTGCAAGATAGTCAACTACAGCGTCGTGCCTTCTTATCCGCCCATCATGGGTGCGGTGACACTGCTGTAGGACGTGGTTAAGGGTCTCAGGCACCGCGCAGCCAGCCCTGCAGAGCCTGTCCTGTCCTCGGCCCCTAGATGTTCGGGACCTAGTCGGAAGGGCGTTGATCCGCAACTTGCAGGAGTTGACGAAGTCTCGTCCTGACAAGAAGCGGGTCCCCTCCGCGACCCATCTGTGCTGCCCCGGGACCCTCTTCGACTCTTTCAAAGCGCTGCCATCGACACTCCCGTGAAGAGCATTCGCCCAACGGCGCGCTTCCCTCTCGGAAGTGTCGATGACCTCGCCGTGATCCATCAGGCGTTGCTGCGCCTTCTGGATCTCGAGTCGAAGATAGTCCCCTGGCAGCCCAGACGCGGCCTCAGAAGACAAGGACAGTTCCTTCAGGCGGCTAAGCCGAATCCTGGGCATACTCCACCGAAGCGAAGCAATACCCAGGCCTCCCGAACCGATGGCGGAATGGAAATAGGCCTTAGGTGTATCGGCCGGTAAACTGAGCCACTTCCTCACCGCACCACGTACCGCCACGTCACACCGATTGAGTTTCCCCAATCCCACAGACCCCAACGACGCCGCATAAAATAAGCTTGGCAACAGGAATATTCGCAGAGCGAATAGTCGCTGTTGCGGCTTAAGCGGTGCACGGGAGATCTTATCCAAATCAGCGACCAACGAGACTGACGGGTCGGAACGCAGACGACCGTCTGGAGTAAAGGGAATACCCAAATACTGCCAGGCGTCCGTCCGCTTCATCGCCACCAGCTTCTGACCACCGAGGAAGAAGTTGCCTTCATCCACGGTAGTCTTCTTCTGGTGGGGAACCGTTCCGATCGAGATGGTAAAAGACTTACCGACATTAACGGACATGCCGCATGATGCCAGGAAGCCCTCCGTACAGTCAAGCAATCGCTGCAGGCCCGTTGTCGTTGAGGCTGCGAGGATTAGGTCGTCGGCGAAGGCTGCCGACCCGATCCTCACCCCGTCGATATCCGCCCCGATGTCTTGGGGGAGGCTCCTGAGGAGTCTGTCCATCACCATGTTGAATATGCCGGGGGACATCGGGTCTCCTTGCCTCACGCCATGCATCGGATGGATGGCATGGGAGTGCCAACCACCCGACACAATGGTCGTGAGAGCATCAGAGTACACCGACCCGACATACTCAATCATGGGAGCGGGACAGCCCCTCAGTTCGAGCGTCTGTAATATCGCGGGGTGAGAAACGGTGTCGAAAGCCTTCGCGACGTCAACCGACGCAACAAAAAGCGGCTTATGGCGCGCATGGGAGTGGCGTAGCAGCAAGTCCAGCAAAAACACGTTGTCCGCACATCCGTCTGTCCTACGGAACGCTCTCTGCCTCCCATCCAATCTGATCAATCGACCCATCCGCCTAGCCAGGACTTTGTGGAATCCTCGCACAAGAGTCGAGGCGACGGTGATGGGTCGAAAATCAGACGGAGAAGAAGGCAGTCCGGTTTTAGGAATGAGCACCGTCCTGGCGTCCCTTAGGTGAATAGGGAGTCTGCGGCACCACATAATGAGGTTATAGATCCTTTGCAAAACCTCAAGGGGGGTTTTGCAAAGGAGTCTCGCAGACAGACCGTCAGGACCAGGTGCTGTCTTCCTACCCGGAAGAGCAATCCGTACTTCATCCGGATTAACAGGAGACCACAGAGAGGAGATGGTGTCCTCTCGGTTTTCACACGGAGGACAGCTGTCGCGCGCACCTGTCATAAGGGCTTCCCAATAGGGAACCATAACATCTTGAGGGATGCCATGGTCACCCACGGGGCCATCCCTTATGACATCCAAACAGCGCCGGGGGTCCTTACGCCACAGTTCTTGCACTATGCCGTAATTCCTCCGGCGCTGTCTGCGTCGCGAGAGCGGTTCCTCCGGTTGCGCACGGCGGCCTCGACGCACGACTCTCGC
>NW_027476121.1:807500-840000 GCF_051020955.1 Megalopta genalis
CCGAAAAATGTCAAGAGTAAAGTGCCATTTTCTGACATTAGATTTCGTTCTAAATGCTTAATCCCTATGTAGAAACGTTAGTTAAGCAAGAATATCGTATTTTTAAAAAAATCTAATGATAGGATTTTTCAGAAAATTGAAAAAACCGTAAAATGTCAAGAGTAAAGTGCCCTTACTTTAAACAATGTATCGTTCTAAATGCTTAATCCCTATGTAAAAAAGTTATTTAAGCAGGAATATGTTATTGAAAAAAATTAGAAAAATTTATTTTAGCCGTAAATCGAAAATAATGGATCGAGCGAATCGGTCGATTGCGCCGAGACGCGCTATGATGCAACAGACGAGCGATTGGAACGCCCGAATATTTTCAAAGTCCCAACGTACCGATCAAGAGTAAAGTACCATTTTCCTACATTAGATTTCGTTCTAAATGCTTAATCCCTATGTAAAAACGTTAGTTAAGCAAGAATATCGTATTTTTAAAAAAATCTAATGATAGGATTTCCCAGAAAATTGAAAAAACCGAAAAATGTCAAGAGTAAAGTGCCATTTTCTGACATTAGATTTCGTTCTAAATGCTTAATCCTTATGTAGAAACGTTAGTTAAGCAAGAATATCGTATTTTTAAAAAAATCTAATGATAGGATTTTTCAGAAAATTGAAAAAACCGTAAAATGTCAAGAGTAAAGTGCCCTTATTTTAAACAATGTATCGTTCTAAATGCTTAATCCCTATGTAAAAAAGTTATTTTAGCAGGAATATGTTATTGAAAAAAATTAGAAAAATTTATTTTAGCCGTAAATCGAAAATAATGGGGACACCGGAGTTGTTCGAAGCGCCGAGCGCGCCGCGTACGCCCGAATATTTTCAAAGTCCCAACGTACCGATCAAGAGTAAAGTACCATTTTCCTACATTAGATTTCGTTCTAAATGCTTAATCCCTATGTAAAAACGTTAGTTAAGCAAGAATATCGTATTTTTAAAAAAATCTAATGATAGGATTTTCCAGAAAATTGAAAAAACCGAAAAATGTCAAGAGTAAAGTGCCATTTTCTGACATTAGATTTCGTTCTAAATGCTTAATCCCTATGTAGAAACGTTAGTTAAGCAAGAATATCGTATTTTTAAAAAAATCTAATGATAGGATTTTTCAGAAAATTGAAAAAACCGTAAAATGTCAAGAGTAAAGTGCCCTTACTTTAAACAATGTATCGTTCTAAATGCTTAATCCCTATGTAAAAAAGTTATTTAAGCAGGAATATGTTATTGAAAAAAATTAGAAAAATTTATTTTAGCCGTAAATCGAAAATAATGGATCGAGCGAATCGGTCGATTGCGCCGAGACGCGCTATGATGCAACAGACGAGCGATTGGAACGCCCGAATATTTTCAAAGTCCCAACGTACCGATCAAGAGTAAAGTACCATTTTCTGACATTAGATTTCGTTCTAAATGCTTAATCCCTATGTAGAAACGTTAGTTAAGCAAGAATATCGTATTTTTAAAAAAATCTAATGATAGGATTTTCCAGAAAATTGAAAAAACCGAAAAATGTCAAGAGTAAAGTGCCATTTTCTGACATTAGATTTCGTTCTAAATGCTTAATCCCTATGTAGAAACGTTAGTTAAGCAAGAATATCGTATTTTTAAAAAAATCTAATGATAGGATTTTTCAGAAAATTGAAAAAACCGTAAAATGTCAAGAGTAAAGTGCCCTTACTTTAAACAATGTATCGTTCTAAATGCTTAATCCCTATGTAAAAAAGTTATTTAAGCAGGAATATGTTATTGAAAAAAATTAGAAAAATTTATTTTAGCCGTAAATCGAAAATAATGGATCGAGCGAATCGGTCGATTGCGCCGAGACGCGCTATGATGCAACAGACGAGCGATTGGAACGCCCGAATATTTTCAAAGTCCCAACGTACCGATCAAGAGTAAAGTACCATTTTCCTACATTAGATTTCGTTCTAAATGCTTAATCCCTATGTAAAAACGTTAGTTAAGCAAGAATATCGTATTTTTAAAAAAATCTAATGATAGGATTTCCCAGAAAATTGAAAAAACCGAAAAATGTCAAGAGTAAAGTGCCATTTTCTGACATTAGATTTCGTTCTAAATGCTTAATCCTTATGTAGAAACGTTAGTTAAGCAAGAATATCGTATTTTTAAAAAAATCTAATGATAGGATTTTTCAGAAAATTGAAAAAACCGTAAAATGTCAAGAGTAAAGTGCCCTTATTTTAAACAATGTATCGTTCTAAATGCTTAATCCCTATGTAAAAAAGTTATTTTAGCAGGAATATGTTATTGAAAAAAATTAGAAAAATTTATTTTAGCCGTAAATCGAAAATAATGGGGACACCGGAGTTGTTCGAAGCGCCGAGCGCGCCGCGTACGCCCGAATATTTTCAAAGTCCCAACGTACCGATCAAGAGTAAAGTACCATTTTCCTACATTAGATTTCGTTCTAAATGCTTAATCCCTATGTAAAAACGTTAGTTAAGCAAGAATATCGTATTTTTAAAAAAATCTAATGATAGGATTTTCCAGAAAATTGAAAAAACCGAAAAATGTCAAGAGTAAAGTGCCATTTTCTGACATTAGATTTCGTTCTAAATGCTTAATCCCTATGTAGAAACGTTAGTTAAGCAAGAATATCGTATTTTTAAAAAAATCTAATGATAGGATTTTTCAGAAAATTGAAAAAACCGTAAAATGTCAAGAGTAAAGTGCCCTTACTTTAAACAATGTATCGTTCTAAATGCTTAATCCCTATGTAAAAAAGTTATTTAAGCAGGAATATGTTATTGAAAAAAATTAGAAAAATTTATTTTAGCCGTAAATCGAAAATAATGGATCGAGCGAATCGGTCGATTGCGCCGAGACGCGCTATGATGCAACAGACGAGCGATTGGAACGCCCGAATATTTTCAAAGTCCCAACGTACCGATCAAGAGTAAAGTACCATTTTCTGACATTAGATTTCGTTCTAAATGCTTAATCCCTATGTAGAAACGTTAGTTAAGCAAGAATATCGTATTTTTAAAAAAATCTAATGATAGGATTTTCCAGAAAATTGAAAAAACCGAAAAATGTCAAGAGTAAAGTGCCATTTTCTGACATTAGATTTCGTTCTAAATGCTTAATCCCTATGTAGAAACGTTAGCTAAGCAAGAATATCGTATTTTTAAAAAAATCTAATGATAGGATTTTTCATAAAATTGAAAAAACCGTAAAATGTCAAGAGTAAAGTGCCCTTACTTTAAACAATGTATCGTTCTAAATGCTTAATCCCTATGTAAAAAAGTTATTTAAGCAGGAATATGTTATTGAAAAAAATTAGAAAAATTTATTTTAGCCGTAAATCGAAAATAATGGGGACACCGGAGCTGTTCGAAGCGCCGAGCGCGCCGCGTACGCCCGAATATTTTCAAAGTCCCAACGTACCGATCAAGAGTAAAGTACCATTTTCCTACATTAGATTTCGTTCTAAATGCTTAATCCCTATGTAAAAACGTTAGTTAAGCAAGAATATCGTATTTTTAAAAAAATCTAATGATAGGATTTTCCAGAAAATTGAAAAAACCGAAAAATGTCAAGAGTAAAGTGCCATTTTCTGACATTAGATTTCGTTCTAAATGCTTAATCCCTATGTAGAAACGTTAGTTAAGCAAGAATATCGTATTTTTAAAAAAATCTAATGATAGGATTTTTCAGAAAATTGAAAAAACCGTAAAATGTCAAGAGTAAAGTGCCCTTACTTTAAACAATGTATCGTTCTAAATGCTTAATCCCTATGTCAAAAAGTTATTTAAGCAGGAATATGTTATTGAAAAAAATTAGAAAAATTTATTTTAGCCGTAAATCGAAAATAATGGATCGAGCGAATCGGTCGATTGCGCCGAGACGCGCTATGATGCAACAGACGAGCGATTGGAACGCCCGAATATTTTCAAAGTCCCAACGTACCGATCAAGAGTAAAGTACCATTTTCCTACATTAGATTTCGTTCTAAATGCTTAATCCCTATGTAAAAACGTTAGTTAAGCAAGAATATCGTATTTTTAAAAAAATCTAATGATAGGATTTCCCAGAAAATTGAAAAAACCGAAAAATGTCAAGAGTAAAGTGCCATTTTCTGACATTAGATTTCGTTCTAAATGCTTAATCCTTATGTAGAAACGTTAGTTAAGCAAGAATATCGTATTTTTAAAAAAATCTAATGATAGGATTTTTCAGAAAATTGAAAAAACCGTAAAATGTCAAGAGTAAAGTGCCCTTATTTTAAACAATGTATCGTTCTAAATGCTTAATCCCTATGTAAAAAAGTTATTTTAGCAGGAATATGTTATTGAAAAAAATTAGAAAAATTTATTTTAGCCGTAAATCGAAAATAATGGGGACACCGGAGCTGTTCGAAGCGCCGAGCGCGCCGCGTACGCCCGAATATTTTCAAAGTCCCAACGTACCGATCAAGAGTAAAGTACCATTTTCCTACATTAGATTTCGTTCTAAATGCTTAATCCCTATGTAAAAACGTTAGTTAAGCAAGAATATCGTATTTTTAAAAAAATCTAATGATAGGATTTTCCAGAAAATTGAAAAAACCGAAAAATGTCAAGAGTAAAGTGCCATTTTCTGACATTAGATTTCGTTCTAAATGCTTAATCCCTATGTAGAAACGTTAGTTAAGCAAGAATATCGTATTTTTAAAAAAATCTAATGATAGGATTTTTCAGAAAATTGAAAAAACCGTAAAATGTCAAGAGTAAAGTGCCCTTACTTTAAACAATGTATCGTTCTAAATGCTTAATCCCTATGTAAAAAAGTTATTTAAGCAGGAATATGTTATTGAAAAAAATTAGAAAAATTTATTTTAGCCGTAAATCGAAAATAATGGATCGAGCGAATCGGTCGATTGCGCCGAGACGCGCTATGATGCAACAGACGAGCGATTGGAACGCCCGAATATTTTCAAAGTCCCAACGTACCGATCAAGAGTAAAGTACCATTTTCTGACATTAGATTTCGTTCTAAATGCTTAATCCCTATGTAGAAACGTTAGTTAAGCAAGAATATCGTATTTTTAAAAAAATCTAATGATAGGATTTTCCAGAAAATTGAAAAAACCGAAAAATGTCAAGAGCAAAGTGCCATTTTCTGACATTAGATTTCGTTCTAAATGCTTAATCCCTATGTAGAAACGTTAGCTAAGCAAGAATATCGTATTTTTAAAAAAATCTAATGATAGGATTTTTCATAAAATTGAAAAAACCGTAAAATGTCAAGAGTAAAGTGCCCTTACTTTAAACAATGTATCGTTCTAAATGCTTAATCCCTATGTAAAAAAGTTATTTAAGCAGGAATATGTTATTGAAAAAAATTAGAAAAATTTATTTTAGCCGTAAATCGAAAATAATGGGGACACCGGAGCTGTTCGAAGCGCCGAGCGCGCCGCGTACGCCCGAATATTTTCAAAGTCCCAACGTACCGATCAAGAGTAAAGTACCATTTTCCTACATTAGATTTCGTTCTAAATGCTTAATCCCTATGTAAAAACGTTAGTTAAGCAAGAATATCGTATTTTTAAAAAAATCTAATGATAGGATTTTCCAGAAAATTGAAAAAACCGAAAAATGTCAAGAGTAAAGTGCCATTTTCTGACATTAGATTTCGTTCTAAATGCTTAATCCCTATGTAGAAACGTTAGTTAAGCAAGAATATCGTATTTTTAAAAAAATCTAATGATAGGATTTTTCAGAAAATTGAAAAAACCGTAAAATGTCAAGAGTAAAGTGCCCTTACTTTAAACAATGTATCGTTCTAAATGCTTAATCCCTATGTCAAAAAGTTATTTAAGCAGGAATATGTTATTGAAAAAAATTAGAAAAATTTATTTTAGCCGTAAATCGAAAATAATGGATCGAGCGAATCGGTCGATTGCGCCGAGACGCGCTATGATGCAACAGACGAGCGATTGGAACGCCCGAATATTTTCAAAGTCCCAACGTACCGATCAAGAGTAAAGTACCATTTTCCTACATTAGATTTCGTTCTAAATGCTTAATCCCTATGTAAAAACGTTAGTTAAGCAAGAATATCGTATTTTTAAAAAAATCTAATGATAGGATTTCCCAGAAAATTGAAAAAACCGAAAAATGTCAAGAGTAAAGTGCCATTTTCTGACATTAGATTTCGTTCTAAATGCTTAATCCCTATGTAAAAACGTTAGTTAAGCAAGAATATCGTATTTTTAAAAAAATCTAATGATAGGATTTTCCAGAAAATTGAAAAAACCGTAAAATGTCAAGAGTAAAGTGCCCTTACTTTAAACAATGTATCGTTCTAAATGCTTAATCCCTATGTAAAAAAGTTATTTAAGCAGGAATATGTTATTGAAAATAATTAGAAAAATTTATTTTAGCCGTAAATCGAAAATAATGGATCGAGCGAATCGGTCGATTGCGCCGAGACGCGCTATGATGCAACAGACGAGCGATTGGAACGCCCGAATATTTTCAAAGTCCCAACGTACCGATCAAGAGTAAAGTACCATTTTCTGACATTAGATTTCGTTCTAAATGCTTAATCCCTATGTAGAAACGTTAGTTAAGCAAGAATATCGTATTTTTAAAAAAATCTAATGATAGGATTTTCCAGAAAATTGAAAAAACCGAAAAATGTCAAGAGTAAAGTGCCATTTTCTGACATTAGATTTCGTTCTAAATGCTTAATCCCTATGTAGAAACGTTAGTTAAGCAAGAATATCGTATTTTTAAAAAAATCTAATGATAGGATTTTTCAGAAAATTGAAAAAACCGTAAAATGTCAAGAGTAAAGTGCCCTTACTTTAAACAATGTATCGTTCTAAATGCTTAATCCCTATGTAAAAAAGTTATTTAAGCAGGAATATGTTATTGAAAAAAATTAGAAAAATTTATTTTAGCCGTAAATCGAAAATAATGGATCGAGCGAATCGGTCGATTGCGCCGAGACGCGCTATGATGCAACAGACGAGCGATTGGAACGCCCGAATATTTTCAAAGTCCCAACGTACCGATCAAGAGTAAAGTACCATTTTCTGACATTAGATTTCGTTCTAAATGCTTAATCCCTATGTAGAAACGTTAGTTAAGCAAGAATATCGTATTTTTAAAAAAATCTAATGATAGGATTTTCCAGAAAATTGAAAAAACCGAAAAATGTCAAGAGTAAAGTGCCATTTTCTGACATTAGATTTCGTTCTAAATGCTTAATCCCTATGTAGAAACGTTAGCTAAGCAAGAATATCGTATTTTTAAAAAAATCTAATGATAGGATTTTTCATAAAATTGAAAAAACCGTAAAATGTCAAGAGTAAAGTGCCCTTACTTTAAACAATGTATCGTTCTAAATGCTTAATCCCTATGTAAAAAAGTTATTTAAGCAGGAATATGTTATTGAAAAAAATTAGAAAAATTTATTTTAGCCGTAAATCGAAAATAATGGGGACACCGGAGCTGTTCGAAGCGCCGAGCGCGCCGCGTACGCCCGAATATTTTCAAAGTCCCAACGTACCGATCAAGAGTAAAGTACCATTTTCCTACATTAGATTTCGTTCTAAATGCTTAATCCCTATGTAAAAACGTTAGTTAAGCAAGAATATCGTATTTTTAAAAAAATCTAATGATAGGATTTTCCAGAAAATTGAAAAAACCGAAAAATGTCAAGAGTAAAGTGCCATTTTCTGACATTAGATTTCGTTCTAAATGCTTAATCCCTATGTAGAAACGTTAGTTAAGCAAGAATATCGTATTTTTAAAAAAATCTAATGATAGGATTTTTCAGAAAATTGAAAAAACCGTAAAATGTCAAGAGTAAAGTGCCCTTACTTTAAACAATGTATCGTTCTAAATGCTTAATCCCTATGTCAAAAAGTTATTTAAGCAGGAATATGTTATTGAAAAAAATTAGAAAAATTTATTTTAGCCGTAAATCGAAAATAATGGATCGAGCGAATCGGTCGATTGCGCCGAGACGCGCTATGATGCAACAGACGAGCGATTGGAACGCCCGAATATTTTCAAAGTCCCAACGTACCGATCAAGAGTAAAGTACCATTTTCCTACATTAGATTTCGTTCTAAATGCTTAATCCCTATGTAAAAACGTTAGTTAAGCAAGAATATCGTATTTTTAAAAAAATCTAATGATAGGATTTCCCAGAAAATTGAAAAAACCGAAAAATGTCAAGAGTAAAGTGCCATTTTCTGACATTAGATTTCGTTCTAAATGCTTAATCCTTATGTAGAAACGTTAGTTAAGCAAGAATATCGTATTTTTAAAAAATCTAATGATAGGATTTTTCAGAAAATTGAAAAAACCGTAAAATGTCAAGAGTAAAGTGCCCTTATTTTAAACAATGTATCGTTCTAAATGCTTAATCCCTATGTAAAAAAGTTATTTTAGCAGGAATATGTTATTGAAAAAAATTAGAAAAATTTATTTTAGCCGTAAATCGAAAATAATGGGGACACCGGAGCTGTTCGAAGCGCCGAGCGCGCCGCGTACGCCCGAATATTTTCAAAGTCCCAACGTACCGATCAAGAGTAAAGTACCATTTTCCTACATTAGATTTCGTTCTAAATGCTTAATCCCTATGTAAAAACGTTAGTTAAGCAAGAATATCGTATTTTTAAAAAAATCTAATGATAGGATTTTTCAGAAAATTGAAAAAACCGTAAAATGTCAAGAGTAAAGTGCCCTTACTTTAAACAATGTATCGTTCTAAATGCTTAATCCCTATGTAAAAAAGTTATTTAAGCAGGAATATGTTATTGAAAAAAATTAGAAAAATTTATTTTAGCCGTAAATCGAAAATAATGGATCGAGCGAATCGGTCGATTGCGCCGAGACGCGCTATGATGCAACAGACGAGCGATTGGAACGCCCAAATATTTTCAAAGTCCCAACGTACCGATCAAGAGTAAAGTACCATTTTCTGACATTAGATTTCGTTCTAAATGCTTAATCCCTATGTAGAAACGTTAGTTAAGCAAGAATATCGTATTTTTAAAAAAATCTAATGATAGGATTTTCCAGAAAATTGAAAAAACCGAAAAATGTCAAGAGTAAAGTGCCATTTTCTGACATTAGATTTCGTTCTAAATGCTTAATCCCTATGTAGAAACGTTAGTTAAGCAAGAATATCGTATTTTTAAAAAAATCTAATGATAGGATTTTTCAGAAAATTGAAAAAACCGTAAAATGTCAAGAGTAAAGTGCCCTTACTTTAAACAATGTATCGTTCTAAATGCTTAATCCCTATGTAAAAAAGTTATTTAAGCAGGAATATGTTATTGAAAAAAATTAGAAAAATTTATTTTAGCCGTAAATCGAAAATAATGGATCGAGCGAATCGGTCGATTGCGCCGAGACGCGCTATGATGCAACAGACGAGCGATTGGAACGCCCGAATATTTTCAAAGTCCCAACGTACCGATCAAGAGTAAAGTACCATTTTCTGACATTAGATTTCGTTCTAAATGCTTAATCCCTATGTAGAAACGTTAGTTAAGCAAGAATATCGTATTTTTAAAAAAATCTAATGATAGGATTTTCCAGAAAATTGAAAAAACCGAAAAATGTCAAGAGTAAAGTGCCATTTTCTGACATTAGATTTCGTTCTAAATGCTTAATCCCTATGTAGAAACGTTAGCTAAGCAAGAATATCGTATTTTTAAAAAAATCTAATGATAGGATTTTTCATAAAATTGAAAAAACCGTAAAATGTCAAGAGTAAAGTGCCCTTACTTTAAACAATGTATCGTTCTAAATGCTTAATCCCTATGTAAAAAAGTTATTTAAGCAGGAATATGTTATTGAAAAAAATTAGAAAAATTTATTTTAGCCGTAAATCGAAAATAATGGGGACACCGGAGCTGTTCGAAGCGCCGAGCGCGCCGCGTACGCCCGAATATTTTCAAAGTCCCAACGTACCGATCAAGAGTAAAGTACCATTTTCCTACATTAGATTTCGTTCTAAATGCTTAATCCCTATGTAAAAACGTTAGTTAAGCAAGAATATCGTATTTTTAAAAAAATCTAATGATAGGATTTTCCAGAAAATTGAAAAAACCGAAAAATGTCAAGAGTAAAGTGCCATTTTCTGACATTAGATTTCGTTCTAAATGCTTAATCCCTATGTAGAAACGTTAGTTAAGCAAGAATATCGTATTTTTAAAAAAATCTAATGATAGGATTTTTCAGAAAATTGAAAAAACCGTAAAATGTCAAGAGTAAAGTGCCCTTACTTTAAACAATGTATCGTTCTAAATGCTTAATCCCTATGTCAAAAAGTTATTTAAGCAGGAATATGTTATTGAAAAAAATTAGAAAAATTTATTTTAGCCGTAAATCGAAAATAATGGATCGAGCGAATCGGTCGATTGCGCCGAGACGCGCTATGATGCAACAGACGAGCGATTGGAACGCCCGAATATTTTCAAAGTCCCAACGTACCGATCAAGAGTAAAGTACCATTTTCCTACATTAGATTTCGTTCTAAATGCTTAATCCCTATGTAAAAACGTTAGTTAAGCAAGAATATCGTATTTTTAAAAAAATCTAATGATAGGATTTTCCAGAAAATTGAAAAAACCGAAAAATGTCAAGAGTAAAGTGCCATTTTCTGACATTAGATTTCGTTCTAAATGCTTAATCCCTATGTAGAAACGTTAGTTAAGCAAGAATATCGTATTTTTAAAAAAATCTAATGATAGGATATTTCAGAAAATTGAAAAAACCGTAAAATGTCAAGAGTAAAGTGCCCTTACTTTAAACAATGTATCGTTCTAAATGCTTAATCCCTATGTAAAAAAGTTATTTAAGCAGGAATATGTTATTGAAAAAAATTAGAAAAATTTATTTTAGCCGTAAATCGAAAATAATGGATCGAGCGAATCGGTCGATTGCGCCGAGACGCGCTATGATGCAACAGACGAGCGATTGGAACGCCCGAATATTTTCAAAGTCCCAACGTACCGATCAAGAGTAAAGTACCATTTTCTGACATTAGATTTCGTTCTAAATGCTTAATCCCTATGTAGAAACGTTAGTTAAGCAAGAATATCGTATTTTTAAAAAAATCTAATGATAGGATTTTCCAGAAAATTGAAAAAACCGAAAAATGTCAAGAGTAAAGTGCCATTTTCTGACATTAGATTTCGTTCTAAATGCTTAATCCCTATGTAGAAACGTTAGCTAAGCAAGAATATCGTATTTTTAAAAAAATCTAATGATAGGATTTTTCATAAAATTGAAAAAACCGTAAAATGTCAAGAGTAAAGTGCCCTTACTTTAAACAATGTATCGTTCTAAATGCTTAATCCCTATGTAAAAAAGTTATTTAAGCAGGAATATGTTATTGAAAAAAATTAGAAAAATTTATTTTAGCCGTAAATCGAAAATAATGGGGACACCGGAGCTGTTCGAAGCGCCGAGCGCGCCGCGTACGCCCGAATATTTTCAAAGTCCCAACGTACCGATCAAGAGTAAAGTACCATTTTCCTACATTAGATTTCGTTCTAAATGCTTAATCCCTATGTAAAAACGTTAGTTAAGCAAGAATATCGTATTTTTAAAAAAATCTAATGATAGGATTTTCCAGAAAATTGAAAAAACCGAAAAATGTCAAGAGTAAAGTGCCATTTTCTGACATTAGATTTCGTTCTAAATGCTTAATCCCTATGTAGAAAAGTTAGTTAAGCAAGAATATCGTATTTTTAAAAAAATCTAATGATAGGATTTTTCAGAAAATTGAAAAAACCGTAAAATGTCAAGAGTAAAGTGCCCTTACTTTAAACAATGTATCGTTCTAAATGCTTAATCCCTATGTAAAAAAGTTATTTAAGCAGGAATATGTTATTGAAAAAAATTAGAAAAATTTATTTTAGCCGTAAATCGAAAATAATGGATCGAGCGAATCGGTCGATTGCGCCGAGACGCGCTATGATGCAACAGACGAGCGATTGGAACGCCCGAATATTTTCAAAGTCCCAACGTACCGATCAAGAGTAAAGTACCATTTTCCTACATTAGATTTCGTTCTAAATGCTTAATCCCTATGTAAAAACGTTAGTTAAGCAAGAATATCGTATTTTTAAAAAAATCTAATGATAGGATTTTCCAGAAAATTGAAAAAACCGAAAAATGTCAAGAGTAAAGTGCCATTTTCTGACATTAGATTTCGTTCTAAATGCTTAATCCCTATGTAGAAACGTTAGTTAAGCAAGAATATCGTATTTTTAAAAAAATCTAATGATAGGATTTTTCAGAAAATTGAAAAAACCGTAAAATGTCAAGAGTAAAGTGCCCTTATTTTAAACAATGTATCGTTCTAAATGCTTAATCCCTATGTAAAAAAGTTATTTTAGCAGGAATATGTTATTGAAAAAAATTAGAAAAATTTATTTTAGCCGTAAATCGAAAATAATGGATCGAGCGAATCGGTCGATTGCGCCGAGACGCGCTATGATGCAACAGACGAGCGATTGGAACGCCCGAATATTTTCAAAGTCCCAACGTACCGATCAAGAGTAAAGTACCATTTTCCTACATTAGATTTCGTTCTAAATGCTTAATCCCTATGTAAAAACGTTAGTTAAGCAAGAATATCGTATTTTTAAAAAAATCTAATGATAGGATTTTCCAGAAAATTGAAAAAACCGAAAAATGTCAAGAGTAAAGTGCCATTTTCTGACATTAGATTTCGTTCTAAATGCTTAATCCCTATGTAGAAACGTTAGTTAAGCAAGAATATCGTATTTTTAAAAAAATCTAATGATAGGATTTTTCAGAAAATTGAAAAAACCGTAAAATGTCAAGAGTAAAGTGCCCTTATTTTAAACAATGTATCGTTCTAAATGCTTAATCCCTATGTAAAAAAGTTATTTTAGCAGGAATATGTTATTGAAAAAAATTAGAAAAATTTATTTTAGCCGTAAATCGAAAATAATGGGGACACCGGAGCTGTTCGAAGCGCCGAGCGCGCCGCGTACGCCCGAATATTTTCAAAGTCCCAACGTACCGATCAAGAGTAAAGTACCATTTTCCTACATTAGATTTCGTTCTAAATGCTTAATCCCTATGTAAAAACGTTAGTTAAGCAAGAATATCGTATTTTTAAAAAAATCTAATGATAGGATTTTCCAGAAAATTGAAAAAACCGAAAAATGTCAAGAGTAAAGTGCCATTTTCTGACATTAGATTTCGTTCTAAATGCTTAATCCCTATGTAGAAACGTTAGTTAAGCAAGAATATCGTATTTTTAAAAAAATCTAATGATAGGATTTTTCAGAAAATTGAAAAAACCGTAAAATGTCAAGAGTAAAGTGCCCTTACTTTAAACAATGTATCGTTCTAAATGCTTAATCCCTATGTAAAAAAGTTATTTAAGCAGGAATATGTTATTGAAAAAAATTAGAAAAATTTATTTTAGCCGTAAATCGAAAATAATGGATCGAGCGAATCGGTCGATTGCGCCGAGACGCGCTATGATGCAACAGACGAGCGATTGGAACGCCCGAATATTTTCAAAGTCCCAACGTACCGATCAAGAGTAAAGTACCATTTTCCTACATTAGATTTCGTTCTAAATGCTTAATCCCTATGTAAAAACGTTAGTTAAGCAAGAATATCGTATTTTTAAAAAAATCTAATGATAGGATTTCCCAGAAAATTGAAAAAACCGAAAAATGTCAAGAGTAAAGTGCCATTTTCTGACATTAGATTTCGTTCTAAATGCTTAATCCCTATGTAAAAACGTTAGTTAAGCAAGAATATCGTATTTTTAAAAAAATCTAATGATAGGATTTTCCAGAAAATTGAAAAAACCGTAAAATGTCAAGAGTAAAGTGCCCTTACTTTAAACAATGTATCGTTCTAAATGCTTAATCCCTATGTAAAAAAGTTATTTAAGCAGGAATATGTTATTGAAAAAAATTAGAAAAATTTATTTTAGCCGTAAATCGAAAATAATGGATCGAGCGAATCGGTCGATTGCGCCGAGACGCGCTATGATGCAACAGACGAGCGATTGGAACGCCCGAATATTTTCAAAGTCCCAACGTACCGATCAAGAGTAAAGTACCATTTTCTGACATTAGATTTCGTTCTAAATGCTTAATCCCTATGTAGAAACGTTAGTTAAGCAAGAATATCGTATTTTTAAAAAAATCTAATGATAGGATTTTCCAGAAAATTGAAAAAACCGAAAAATGTCAAGAGTAAAGTGCCATTTTCTGACATTAGATTTCGTTCTAAATGCTTAATCCCTATGTAGAAACGTTAGCTAAGCAAGAATATCGTATTTTTAAAAAAATCTAATGATAGGATTTTTCATAAAATTGAAAAAACCGTAAAATGTCAAGAGTAAAGTGCCCTTACTTTAAACAATGTATCGTTCTAAATGCTTAATCCCTATGTAAAAAAGTTATTTAAGCAGGAATATGTTATTGAAAAAAATTAGAAAAATTTATTTTAGCCGTAAATCGAAAATAATGGGGACACCGGAGCTGTTCGAAGCGCCGAGCGCGCCGCGTACGCCCGAATATTTTCAAAGTCCCAACGTACCGATCAAGAGTAAAGTACCATTTTCCTACATTAGATTTCGTTCTAAATGCTTAATCCCTATGTAAAAACGTTAGTTAAGCAAGAATATCGTATTTTTAAAAAAATCTAATGATAGGATTTCCCAGAAAATTGAAAAAACCGAAAAATGTCAAGAGTAAAGTGCCATTTTCTGACATTAGATTTCGTTCTAAATGCTTAATCCCTATGTAGAAACGTTAGTTAAGCAAGAATATCGTATTTTTAAAAAAATCTAATGATAGGATTTTTCAGAAAATTGAAAAAACCGTAAAATGTCAAGAGTAAAGTGCCCTTACTTTAAACAATGTATCGTTCTAAATGCTTAATCCCTATGTAAAAAAGTTATTTAAGCAGGAATATGTTATTGAAAAAAATTAGAAAAATTTATTTTAGCCGTAAATCGAAAATAATGGATCGAGCGAATCGGTCGATTGCGCCGAGACGCGCTATGATGCAACAGACGAGCGATTGGAACGCCCGAATATTTTCAAAGTCCCAACGTACCGATCAAGAGTAAAGTACCATTTTCCTACATTAGATTTCGTTCTAAATGCTTAATCCCTATGTAAAAACGTTAGTTAAGCAAGAATATCGTATTTTTAAAAAAATCTAATGATAGGATTTTCCAGAAAATTGAAAAAACCGTAAAATGTCAAGAGTAAAGTGCCCTTACTTTAAACAATGTATCGTTCTAAATGCTTAATCCCTATGTAAAAAAGTTATTTAAGCAGGAATATGTTACTGAAAAAAATTAGAAAAATTTATTTTAGCCGTAAATCGAAAATAATGGATCGAGCGAATCGGTCGATTGCGCCGAGACGCGCTATGATGCAACAGACGAGCGATTGGAACGCCCGAATATTTTCAAAGTCCCAACGTACCGATCAAGAGTAAAGTACCATTTTCCTACATTAGATTTCGTTCTAAATGCTTAATCCCTATGTAAAAACGTTAGTTAAGCAAGAATATCGTATTTTTAAAAAAATCTAATGATAGGATTTTCCAGAAAATTGAAAAAACCGAAAAATGTCAAGAGTAAAGTGCCATTTTCTGACATTAGATTTCGTTCTAAATGCTTAATCCCTATGTAGAAACGTTAGTTAAGCAAGAATATCGTATTTTTAAAAAAATCTAATGATAGGATTTTTCAGAAAATTGAAAAAACCGTAAAATGTCAAGAGTAAAGTGCCCTTACTTTAAACAATGTATCGTTCTAAATGCTTAATCCCTATGTAAAAAAGTTATTTAAGCAGGAATATGTTATTGAAAAAAATTAGAAAAATTTATTTTAGCCGTAAATCGAAAATAATGGATCGAGCGAATCGGTCGATTGCGCCGAGACGCGCTATGATGCAACAGACGAGCGATTGGAACGCCCGAATATTTTCAAAGTCCCAACGTACCGATCAAGAGTAAAGTACCATTTTCCTACATTAGATTTCGTTCTAAATGCTTAATCCCTATGTAAAAACGTTAGTTAAGCAAGAATATCGTATTTTTAAAAAAATCTAATGATAGGATTTCCCAGAAAATTGAAAAAACCGAAAAATGTCAAGAGTAAAGTGCCATTTTCTGACATTAGATTTCGTTCTAAATGCTTAATCCCTATGTAAAAACGTTAGTTAAGCAAGAATATCGTATTTTTAAAAAAATCTAATGATAGGATTTTCCAGAAAATTGAAAAAACCGTAAAATGTCAAGAGTAAAGTGCCCTTACTTTAAACAATGTATCGTTCTAAATGCTTAATCCCTATGTAAAAAAGTTATTTAAGCAGGAATATGTTATTGAAAAAAATTAGAAAAATTTATTTTAGCCGTAAATCGAAAATAATGGATCGAGCGAATCGGTCGATTGCGCCGAGACGCGCTATGATGCAACAGACGAGCGATTGGAACGCCCGAATATTTTCAAAGTCCCAACGTACCGATCAAGAGTAAAGTACCATTTTCTGACATTAGATTTCGTTCTAAATGCTTAATCCCTATGTAGAAACGTTAGTTAAGCAAGAATATCGTATTTTTAAAAAAATCTAATGATAGGATTTTCCAGAAAATTGAAAAAACCGAAAAATGTCAAGAGTAAAGTGCCATTTTCTGACATTAGATTTCGTTCTAAATGCTTAATCCCTATGTAGAAACGTTAGCTAAGCAAGAATATCGTATTTTTAAAAAAATCTAATGATAGGATTTTTCATAAAATTGAAAAAACCGTAAAATGTCAAGAGTAAAGTGCCCTTACTTTAAACAATGTATCGTTCTAAATGCTTAATCCCTATGTAAAAAAGTTATTTAAGCAGGAATATGTTATTGAAAAAAATTAGAAAAATTTATTTTAGCCGTAAATCGAAAATAATGGATCGAGCGAATCGGTCGATTGCGCCGAGACGCGCTATGATGCAACAGACGAGCGATTGGAACGCCCGAATATTTTCAAAGTCCCAACGTACCGATCAAGAGTAAAGTACCATTTTCCTACATTAGATTTCGTTCTAAATGCTTAATCCCTATGTAAAAACGTTAGTTAAGCAAGAATATCGTATTTTTAAAAAAATCTAATGATAGGATTTCCCAGAAAATTGAAAAAACCGAAAAATGTCAAGAGTAAAGTGCCATTTTCTGACATTAGATTTCGTTCTAAATGCTTAATCCCTATGTAGAAACGTTAGCTAAGCAAGAATATCGTATTTTTAAAAAAATCTAATGATAGGATTTTTCATAAAATTGAAAAAACCGTAAAATGTCAAGAGTAAAGTGCCCTTACTTTAAACAATGTATCGTTCTAAATGCTTAATCCCTATGTAAAAAAGTTATTTAAGCAGGAATATGTTATTGAAAAAAATTAGAAAAATTTATTTTAGCCGTAAATCGAAAATAATGGGGACACCGGAGCTGTTCGAAGCGCCGAGCGCGCCGCGTACCCCCCCCGTGTCCGCTACCTTGTCGTGGTGGGGGGGCTTCGTGCCCTAATGATCCTCAAGGCTGTGCCGGCGGGGATTTTATTCCCTGGCAGGTTCTACCTAGCCGGAGTGGCTTGAGGTGAGGGGCCAACTAAAGTCGGACACATACCGTAAACCTGTGGTCATGTTTTACAGGAACGGGGGTCTTGCCTTAACCGGCCGGACCGCGAGGATGACAACCTCTCTAAAAAATCCCTAACCCCAAGCAGTGTTGCGCGGTGAAGAGGGCGTAGCTGGAGTA
This sequence comes from Megalopta genalis, assembly GCF_051020955.1. Classification (NCBI taxonomy): domain Eukaryota; kingdom Metazoa; phylum Arthropoda; class Insecta; order Hymenoptera; family Halictidae; genus Megalopta; species Megalopta genalis. The sequence goes on from NW_027476121.1 coordinate 825,329, forward strand.
ATCGCCAGCTATGGTTGGTGGGTGCACCAATCTTTAGCGGACAACCCCGGGGTACCTGGCGACCCCCCGGGCGTATTAGCCTTCCCCGGGTATGGCGGCTCTACCCGGGGTGACCTCCTTTCCGACCACACTCGTGGGATCAGATATGGATTCTTTTTCAAATACAACCGGGGAGGGGGGAAACGAGCGTGAGGTGGAGGTGCGCGGGCCTATCGTGCGCCTCAAAAGATGTACAGAGCCGGTGTCGCGGAGGCATTCTACAACACGCGGCGCAAAGAGGCCTGCGGAGGGCCTTGGCGACTGCGACGGGGGGGAGGAGTCGGACTTCTCCGTCTCCTCCCACCACTCGTCGCAGAGCGTCCCGGGCACCTCCACGAGGAAACGGGGCCGGCCACCGACGACCGGGCAATACGTTGGCCTCCAAGAGGCCAAACGCAAACAGGCTGAGGCTGAAAGAAGCCTCATAGCGGGCATTTTCGACCCGGTTGCCCCGGGACCGAGGCCCGCGAGTTCGAGCGACCCGCTTCCGGACGAGGTCGAGGTCGCTGCGGATTTCCGGGGCCGCCCGACGCGGGACGTTGCGGCCGCGGTAATGGAGTGCCTGGGCGATGTGGCCAGGATATCCAATGCCGCGACGGGGCTGAAGGCCAGTGCGGTGCGGTCCCTCCGGACGGCGGCCCTGAGCAGCCGGGTGGGCGTTGCGGAGCTGGCAGTTCGGTCGGCTCCCAGCGCCACCCGGCTGTTGGAGGCCGAGAACGCTCAATTGCGAGAGCAATTGGCGGAGTTGCGGGCGGAGGTCGCCCGACTCCGTCAAGCGGTGGAGGCGGGGCCGGCTGTTGCCGGGATGGCTCCGCCGCTGCCCCCTGATGGGGGCAAGGGGTTGCTGCCGGTTATCAGCGCTCGGGGGCCCCAGTCCCCTGGGCGAGGAGGGTCCTCGCCCCCACCCGCGGCTGTGCCAGCCGACTTGCTGGCACAGATCGGCTCCCTTATCGACGCCAAATTGGCATCGTTCAGAAGGGAGCTGGTCCCGCGGGTGCGAGGCCCGCGGTCGGCGGCACCCGTGCCGCCCGCCCCACCCCTGCCGATGGACAGGAGGGGGGGAAAGAAAAAGGGTGGCAGTGGGGGAGAGACTGTGGTCGCTAAGGCGACACAAATGCAGCCCGCCCCCACTGTTGCGCCGCCCTCCACCACACCTCCAACTGAGGTGTGGTCAAAGGTAGTTGGCCGGAAGGCCAAAAGGGCGGCTGCCGCAGATAAACCTGCGGCAGCTGCCAAGGCTGCTTTGACCGAGAGGGCGGCGAAGCGGGTGGCACCGGCTGCTCCCAAAAGGGCTCCCCTGCCGCCACGTCCGCCCCGCACGGCTGCCGTTACTCTAACGGTACCGGCCGGCGGGGCGATGAGTTACGCCGAGGCGATGGCCACTGCCAGGTCCAAAATAGACCTGGCAGAACTTGGCATCGCCTCGCTGAAGCCCAGGAGAGCGGTGACGGGGGCAATAATTTTAGAGGTCCCCGGAGCTGATGGAGCAGCCAAGGCCACTGCCCTGGCCTCTAAGATGGCTGACGCGCTGGCAGGGACCGGCGTGAAGGTCGCGCGCCCAATCAAAAAGGCCGACCTTAGGGTGCGCGGCCTGGTCGACTCGACCACGCCGGTGGAGGTCGCCGCAGCTGTCGCCCGTGTGGGAGGGTGCGACCGGGGGGATGTGAAGACCGGCGAAATCCGGTCTTCCCCCTCTGGTTTGGGCACCCTCTGGGTCCAGTGCCCTGCTGCGGCCGCGCGAAAAGTTGCGGTCGCTGGCAAATTGACAGTGGGCTGGACCCAGGCGACGGTGGAGGCCCTCAGCGCCCGCCCCTTGCAGTGCTACCGCTGCTTTGGCTTAGGCCACACGAGGCAGCGGTGCACTGCGGCCGAGGATCGGTCCGGCTGCTGTTTTGGGTGCGGCAGTCAGGACCACAGGGTGGCTGGCTGCACTGAACAGCCAAAGTGCCCGCTTTGCGCGGGTGCTGGCAAGCCGGCCGGCCACCGCCTCGGCAGCCGGGCGTGCCCTGCCAGCGCGAGACGCGGCAGAGGGAGCAGGGGGAGGAGAACCACGACGGCCAAGGCGGCAGCCGCCGTGGCAGCTACTAATACAAAAGATCCGGCACCCAAGGATGCCACCGTCACGCCCGCGGGGGCGGTTGGGGCTGATAAAACCCCAGACGCCACCGCTCCCGCGGCGGCGATGGAGATTGAGGTGCCGGAGTAATGGGGCCTACTGGCCCTATTATTCAGGCCAACCTGAACCGCTCGGTCAGGGCACAAGACCTTTTTGTGCAATTCCTGGCCGAGCGGGGTGCCGGGTTGGCCGTAGCGGCGGAGCCGTACCGGGTCCCCGACCATCCACATTGGATGGGGGACTTGGACGGCTCCGTCGTTATAATATGGGCAGGCCGGCCGGGGTCCCCGGCGTGCTCCGTTATCGAGCGCGGCCGGGGATACCTGGCCGTTGACTGGGGCGGCACCGTGGTTGTGGCGATCTACGCACCTCCGAGGTGGTCCCTCGTGGAGTATGAACAGTATCTGGACGTGGTGGGGAGATGCGTCTCTCGCTGCCAGCCGCGTCCGGTGCTGGTCCTGGGGGACTTCAACGCCAAGTCTTCAGCTTGGGGTTCCCCCAGGACGGACCCGAGGGGCCGGGAGGTGCTTGATTGGGCGACGGGACTCGGACTCTGTCTTCTAAACACGGGCTCGGTCCATACGTGCGTGCGGTATAACGGGGGGTCCATCGTTGACCTGTCATGGGCAACGCCCCCGGCCGTGCGCCGTATTACGGGGTGGAGGGTGGCGGAGGAGGTCGAGACGCTGTCCGACCACAGATACATTGTTCTCGGCCTTTCCGCCGCCCCATCGACGCCCCGACGTCGCCCCGCTGATGAGGGATCGCCTCAGCCACGGTGGGCGCTGAAGCGCCTCGACCAGGACGCTCTGATGGCGGCAGCCCACGTCGTGGCCTGGCCGGCAACACCGGCCGGGCCAGTCGACGGGACAAGGGAGGCCCATTGGTTCCGGGGCGCAATGACGTCGATTTGCGACGTCGCCATGCCCCGGGCCAGGGTCTTCCCGAGGAAGGCGGTGTACTGGTGGTCGCGCGCGATAGCGGATTTACGCACAGAGTGCGTCCGCGCGCGACGCCAGTACGCCCGCGCCCGTCGACGACGACGTTCCGACGTGGAGCTGGCTATCCAGCTGTATGGGCGATACAGGGAGAAGGTGGTCGCCCTGCAGCTGGCCATCAGGCAGGCGAAGAGCCAGGCCTGGCGCGACTTTCTCGGGTCTCTGAACCGAGATCCGTGGGGGCGCCCATACAAAATGGCGATGGGACGTTTACGTCCCTGGGCCCCCCCTCTGACGGAAAGCCTGGATCCGGGGATGCTCGGACGGGTCGTGGACGCGCTATTCCCCGTCAGCGGGGAGGCGTCCCGGCCCGTCCCTCAGCTAGAGGGACATGAGTGGTCCCCGGATCTGGAGGTCGCGCCGGAGGAAATGGCCGGGGTAGTCAAATGGCTTCGGGGCAAGAATACTGCCCCGGGGCCGGACGGTATCCCCGGCCGGGTCTGGTTGCTTGCCATGAGCGTCCTGGGCGGGAGGCTCAGAAGCCTCTTCTCCGGGCTCCTGAGGTCCGGGGTGTTCCCGGACCTCTGGAGGAGAAGTCGGATGGTCCTCTTAAAGAAGGATGGGAGGCCTGCGGATTCTCCCTCCGCGTACCGGCCCATTTGCCTCCTGGACGAGGTGGGCAAGATCTTTGAAAGGATCATTGCTGCCCGCCTCGCCAGGCACCTGTCCCGCGTTGGCCCCGATCTGGCGGACTGCCAGTTCGGCTTTCGGGAGGGGCGATCGACGGTCGACGCAATCGACCGTCTAAAGTCCCTCTCGGACAATGCCGTGGCACGGGGCGGGGTGTGTTTGGCGGTGTCGATCGACATCGTCAATGCATTTAACACCCTGCCCTGGTCCGCCATTAGGGAGGCCCTGGTTGAACACCAGGTGCCTCCCTATCTGAGGCGGGTGATCGGGGCCTACCTGCGGGACAGGTGGGTGGAATACCCGGGCCGGTACGGGACGATACGGAGGGAAGTGGACTGCGGGGTCCCACAGGGGTCCGTGTTAGGACCACTCCTGTGGGACCTGGGATATAACGCAGTCCTGAGGGGCTCCCTGCCCGACGGTGCCACTGTCGTCTGCTATGCGGACGACACGTTAGTGGTCACCGTCGGGGACACCTTCGAGAGGACCATCCGACGAGCGGAGGTTGCGGTGGCAGCCGTCGTCGCGAAGATCCACGATCTGGGGCTGAAGATGGCCCCGGAGAAGGCCGAGGCCGTCTGGTTTGGACGGCCTCGGTCGCGGCCACCGGCCGGATCGTGGATCTGGGTTGGAGGAGCCTGCGTCGAGGTGAAGTCCGAGATCAAGTATCTCGGACTGATCCTCGACAGCCACTGGAGATTCGGGGCGCATTTCGGCCGCCTCGTCCCCCGAGTTGAGAGGGCGGCGGCCTCGCTCGGCCGCCTGTTGCCCAATCTCGGGGGACCGGATAACATGGTGCGTCGCCTATACCTGGGCGTGGTGCGGTCCATGGCCTTGTACGGCGCCCCGATCTGGGGGCCGTCCGCGAGGGCAAGCCGGCGCATCACTTTGTTGTTACGCCGGCTTCAGAGGCAAATGGCCCTTCGCCTCATACGGGGTTACCGCACCGCGTCTACCGTGGCGGCGCTTGCTCTGGCGGGAGAAATTCCCTTCGAGCTGCAGGCGGCGATGCGCGCCTATGTCTATAGGCGCATATGCATCGCTGGCCGGGCTCGGGGGGACCCGCCGGAGCAGGAGGCGGTCGACGGCTTCGAACTCCAGGCCCGGGGACTAGCGCTCGCCAGATGGCATGCGGAGCTTTGCTCCCATGCCGCCGAGCGCGTCCCCGGGGCTCTCCTGCCACACTTCACCTCGTGGCGGGAGAGGCGGTTTGGCAGGCTCACCTACCGTGCGACGCAGGTGTTCACCGGGCATGGCTGCTTCGGTGTGTACCTGTGTCGCATCGGTCGGGAAGCGACGACGGTGTGCCACCACTGTGGCGCGGAGGAGGACTCGGCGCAGCATACACTGGAGGTATGCCCCGCCTTTTCAGTGCTGCGCCGAGTCCTAAGACGGGAAGTTGGTCGCGACCTCGCTCTCTCCAGCTTAGTTGGGGCCATGCTGGAGAGCCCAAGAAAATGGGCGGCAGCCATCGCCTTCTGCGAAGAGGTGATGCTGCAGAAGGAGGCTGCCGAGCGGGGTCGCCGTGAGCGGGGGGTGCGGCGTGTGCGCCCACGCCTAGAGCCCCCCTCCCCGAGCAGATGAGAATAGGCGGGCGGCGGGTGTACCAGATTACTGGTTTAATTGCCCGCCGCCCGCCAACCCCCCCCCCCCAACTGAAGCTGTCCTCCCCATAGTGGGAGTGACGAGGCGGTGTGGGGTGCGGTCCCCCGCACCGCCGAAGCAAGATGATTCATGGGGGGAGTATAAATCTCCTCCCCGGGACGCGGCCGGCCATCGCCATTCCATCCTGGTGGCCGGCCAGGCGAGGGGGAGCCGCGGTTGTGTTCTGTAAGAGTTCCCGTGGCTTCCCCGCTACTCGCCAGCGCCCTAGGCCGCCGTGGGGGTTTTAGCGGGTCAAAACCCGCACTACCCCCCCTCCGCCATTCGGGCGGAGCGGGGGTGTCTGACCTGCAGATTTCCCCCACGTTAAAAAAAAAAAAAAAAAAGTTAAGCAAGAATATCGTATTTTAAAAAAAATCTAATGATAGGATTTTCCAGAAAATTGAAAAAACCGAAAAATGTCAAGAGTAAAGTGCCATTTTCTGACATTAGATTTCGTTCTAAATGCTTAATCCCTATGTAGAAACGTTAGTTAAGCAAGATTATCGTATTTTTAAAAAAATCTAATGATAGGATTTTTCAGAAAATTGAAAAAACCGTAAAATGTCAAGAGTAAAGTGCCCTTATTTTAAACATTATATCGTTCTAAATGCTTAATCCCTATGTAAAAAAGTTATTTTAGCAGGAATATGTTATTGAAAAAAATTAGAAAAATTTATTTTAGCCGTAAATCGAAAATAATGGGGACACCGGAGCTGTTCGAAGCGCCGAGCGCGCCGCGTACGCCCGAATATTTTCAAAGTCCCAACGTACCGATCAAGAGTAAAGTACCATTTTCCTACATTAGATTTCGTTCTAAATGCTTAATCCCTATGTAAAAACGTTAGTTAAGCAAGAATATCGTATTTTTAAAAAAATCTAATGATAGGATTTTCCAGAAAATTGAAAAAACCGAAAAATGTCAAGAGTAAAGTGCCATTTTCTGACATTAGATTTCGTTCTAAATGCTTAATCCCTATGTAGAAACGTTAGTTAAGCAAGAATATCGTATTTTTAAAAAAATCTAATGATAGGATTTTTCAGAAAATTGAAAAAACCGTAAAATGTCAAGAGTAAAGTGCCCTTACTTTAAACAATGTATCGTTCTAAATGCTTAATCCCTATGTAAAAAAGTTATTTAAGCAGGAATATGTTATTGAAAAAAATTAGAAAAATTTATTTTAGCCGTAAATCGAAAATAATGGATCGAGCGAATCGGTCGATTGCGCCGAGACGCGCTATGATGCAACAGACGAGCGATTGGAACGCCCGAATATTTTCAAAGTCCCAACGTACCGATCAAGAGTAAAGTACCATTTTCCTACATTAGATTTCGTTCTAAATGCTTAATCCCTATGTAAAAACGTTAGTTAAGCAAGAATATCGTATTTTTAAAAAAATCTAATGATAGGATTTCCCAGAAAATTGAAAAAACCGAAAAATGTCAAGAGTAAAGTGCCATTTTCTGACATTAGATTTCGTTCTAAATGCTTAATCCCTATGTAAAAACGTTAGTTAAGCAAGAATATCGTATTTTTAAAAAAATCTAATGATAGGATTTTCCAGAAAATTGAAAAAACCGTAAAATGTCAAGAGTAAAGTGCCCTTACTTTAAACAATGTATCGTTCTAAATGCTTAATCCCTATGTAAAAAAGTTATTTAAGCAGGAATATGTTATTGAAAAAAATTAGAAAAATTTATTTTAGCCGTAAATCGAAAATAATGGATCGAGCGAATCGGTCGATTGCGCCGAGACGCGCTATGATGCAACAGACGAGCGATTGGAACGCCCGAATATTTTCAAAGTCCCAACGTACCGATCAAGAGTAAAGTACCATTTTCTGACATTAGATTTCGTTCTAAATGCTTAATCCCTATGTAGAAACGTTAGTTAAGCAAGAATATCGTATTTTTAAAAAAATCTAATGATAGGATTTTCCAGAAAATTGAAAAAACCGAAAAATGTCAAGAGTAAAGTGCCATTTTCTGACATTAGATTTCGTTCTAAATGCTTAATCCCTATGTAGAAACGTTAGCTAAGCAAGAATATCGTATTTTTAAAAAAATCTAATGATAGGATTTTTCATAAAATTGAAAAAACCGTAAAATGTCAAGAGTAAAGTGCCCTTACTTTAAACAATGTATCGTTCTAAATGCTTAATCCCTATGTAAAAAAGTTATTTAAGCAGGAATATGTTATTGAAAAAAATTAGAAAAATTTATTTTAGCCGTAAATCGAAAATAATGGATCGAGCGAATCGGTCGATTGCGCCGAGACGCGCTATGATGCAACAGACGAGCGATTGGAACGCCCGAATATTTTCAAAGTCCCAACGTACCGATCAAGAGTAAAGTACCATTTTCCTACATTAGATTTCGTTCTAAATGCTTAATCCCTATGTAAAAACGTTAGTTAAGCAAGAATATCGTATTTTTAAAAAAATCTAATGATAGGATTTCCCAGAAAATTGAAAAAACCGAAAAATGTCAAGAGTAAAGTGCCATTTTCTGACATTAGATTTCGTTCTAAATGCTTAATCCCTATGTAGAAACGTTAGTTAAGCAAGAATATCGTATTTTTAAAAAAATCTAATGATAGGATTTTTCAGAAAATTGAAAAAACCGTAAAATGTCAAGAGTAAAGTGCCCTTACTTTAAACAATGTATCGTTCTAAATGCTTAATCCCTATGTAAAAAAGTTATTTAAGCAGGAATATGTTATTGAAAAAAATTAGAAAAATTTATTTTAGCCGTAAATCGAAAATAATGGATCGAGCGAATCGGTCGATTGCGCCGAGACGCGCTATGATGCAACAGACGAGCGATTGGAACGCCCGAATATTTTCAAAGTCCCAACGTACCGATCAAGAGTGAAGTACCATTTTCCTACATTAGATTTCGTTCTAAATGCTTAATCCCTATGTAAAAACGTTAGTTAAGCAAGAATATCGTATTTTTAAAAAAATCTAATGATAGGATTTTCCAGAAAATTGAAAAAACCGTAAAATGTCAAGAGTAAAGTGCCCTTACTTTAAACAATGTATCGTTCTAAATGCTTAATCCCTATGTAAAAAAGTTATTTAAGCAGGAATATGTTATTGAAAAAAATTAGAAAAATTTATTTTAGCCGTAAATCGAAAATAATGGATCGAGCGAATCGGTCGATTGCGCCGAGACGCGCTATGATGCAACAGACGAGCGATTGGAACGCCCGAATATTTTCAAAGTCCCAACGTACCGATCAAGAGTAAAGTACCATTTTCCTACATTAGATTTCGTTCTAAATGCTTAATCCCTATGTAAAAACGTTAGTTAAGCAAGAATATCGTATTTTTAAAAAAATCTAATGATAGGATTTCCCAGAAAATTGAAAAAACCGAAAAATGTCAAGAGTAAAGTGCCATTTTCTGACATTAGATTTCGTTCTAAATGCTTAATCCCTATGTAGAAACGTTAGTTAAGCAAGAATATCGTATTTTTAAAAAAATCTAATGATAGGATTTTTCAGAAAATTGAAAAAACCGTAAAATGTCAAGAGTAAAGTGCCCTTACTTTAAACAATGTATCGTTCTAAATGCTTAATCCCTATGTAAAAAAGTTATTTAAGCAGGAATATGTTATTGAAAAAAATTAGAAAAATTTATTTTAGCCGTAAATCGAAAATAATGGATCGAGCGAATCGGTCGATTGCGCCGAGACGCGCTATGATGCAACAGACGAGCGATTGGAACGCCCGAATATTTTCAAAGTCCCAACGTACCGATCAAGAGTAAAGTACCATTTTCCTACATTAGATTTCGTTCTAAATGCTTAATCCCTATGTAAAAACGTTAGTTAAGCAAGAATATCGTATTTTTAAAAAAATCTAATGATAGGATTTCCCAGAAAATTGAAAAAACCGAAAAATGTCAAGAGTAAAGTGCCATTTTCTGACATTAGATTTCGTTCTAAATGCTTAATCCCTATGTAGAAACGTTAGTTAAGCAAGAATATCGTATTTTTAAAAAAATCTAATGATAGGATTTTTCAGAAAATTGAAAAAACCGTAAAATGTCAAGAGTAAAGTGCCCTTACTTTAAACAATGTATCGTTCTAAATGCTTAATCCCTATGTAAAAAAGTTATTTAAGCAGGAATATGTTATTGAAAAAAATTAGAAAAATTTATTTTAGCCGTAAATCGAAAATAATGGATCGAGCGAATCGGTCGATTGCGCCGAGACGCGCTATGATGCAACAGACGAGCGATTGGAACGCCCGAATATTTTCAAAGTCCCAACGTACCGATCAAGAGTAAAGTACCATTTTCCTACATTAGATTTCGTTCTAAATGCTTAATCCCTATGTAAAAACGTTAGTTAAGCAAGAATATCGTATTTTTAAAAAAATCTAATGATAGGATTTTCCAGAAAATTGAAAAAACCGTAAAATGTCAAGAGTAAAGTGCCCTTACTTTAAACAATGTATCGTTCTAAATGCTTAATCCCTATGTAAAAAAGTTATTTAAGCAGGAATATGTTATTGAAAAAAATTAGAAAAATTTATTTTAGCCGTAAATCGAAAATAATGGATCGAGCGAATCGGTCGATTGCGCCGAGACGCGCTATGATGCAACAGACGAGCGATTGGAACGCCCGAATATTTTCAAAGTCCCAACGTACCGATCAAGAGTAAAGTACCATTTTCTGACATTAGATTTCGTTCTAAATGCTTAATCCCTATGTAGAAACGTTAGTTAAGCAAGAATATCGTATTTTTAAAAAAATCTAATTATAGGATTTTCCAGAAAATTGAAAAAACCGAAAAATGTCAAGAGTAAAGTGCCATTTTCTGACATTAGATTTCGTTCTAAATGCTTAATCCCTATGTAGAAACGTTAGTTAAGCAAGAATATCGTATTTTTAAAAAAATCTAATGATAGGATTTTTCAGAAAATTGAAAAAACCGTAAAATGTCAAGAGTAAAGTGCCCTTATTTTAAACAATGTATCGTTCTAAATGCTTAATCCCTATGTAAAAAAGTTATTTTAGCAGGAATATGTTATTGAAAAAAATTAGAAAAATTTATTTTAGCCGTAAATCGAAAATAATGGGGACACCGGAGCTGTTCGAAGCGCCGAGCGCGCCGCGTACGCCCGAATATTTTCAAAGTCCCAACGTACCGATCAAGAGTAAAGTACCATTTTCCTACATTAGATTTCGTTCTAAATGCTTAATCCCTATGTAAAAACGTTAGTTAAGCAAGAATATCGTATTTTTAAAAAAATCTAATGATAGGATTTTCCAGAAAATTGAAAAAACCGAAAAATGTCAAGAGTAAAGTGCCATTTTCTGACATTAGATTTCGTTCTAAATGCTTAATCCCTATGTAGAAACGTTAGTTAAGCAAGAATATCGTATTTTTAAAAAAATCTAATGATAGGATTTTTCAGAAAATTGAAAAAACCGTAAAATGTCAAGAGTAAAGTGCCCTTACTTTAAACAATGTATCGTTCTAAATGCTTAATCCCTATGTAAAAAAGTTATTTAAGCAGGAATATGTTATTGAAAAAAATTAGAAAAATTTATTTTAGCCGTAAATCGAAAATAATGGATCGAGCGAATCGGTCGATTGCGCCGAGACGCGCTATGATGCAACAGACGAGCGATTGGAACGCCCGAATATTTTCAAAGTCCCAACGTACCGATCAAGAGTAAAGTACCATTTTCTGACATTAGATTTCGTTCTAAATGCTTAATCCCTATGTAGAAACGTTAGTTAAGCAAGAATATCGTATTTTTAAAAAAATCTAATGATAGGATTTTCCAGAAAATTGAAAAAACCGAAAAATGTCAAGAGTAAAGTGCCATTTTCTGACATTAGATTTCGTTCTAAATGCTTAATCCCTATGTAGAAACGTTAGTTAAGCAAGAATATCGTATTTTTAAAAAAATCTAATGATAGGATTTTTCAGAAAATTGAAAAAACCGTAAAATGTCAAGAGTAAAGTGCCCTTATTTTAAACAATGTATCGTTCTAAATGCTTAATCCCTATGTAAAAAAGTTATTTTAGCAGGAATATGTTATTGAAAAAAATTAGAAAAATTTATTTTAGCCGTAAATCGAAAATAATGGGGACACCGGAGCTGTTCGAAGCGCCGAGCGCGCCGCGTACGCCCGAATATTTTCAAAGTCCCAACGTACCGATCAAGAGTAAAGTACCATTTTCCTACATTAGATTTCGTTCTAAATGCTTAATCCCTATGTAAAAACGTTAGTTAAGCAAGAATATCGTATTTTTAAAAAAATCTAATGATAGGATTTTCCAGAAAATTGAAAAAACCGAAAAATGTCAAGAGTAAAGTGCCATTTTCTGACATTAGATTTCGTTCTAAATGCTTAATCCCTATGTAGAAACGTTAGTTAAGCAAGAATATCGTATTTTTAAAAAAATCTAATGATAGGATTTTTCAGAAAATTGAAAAAACCGTAAAATGTCAAGAGTAAAGTGCCCTTATTTTAAACAATGTATCGTTCTAAATGCTTAATCCCTATGTAAAAAAGTTATTTTAGCAGGAATATGTTATTGAAAAAAATTAGAAAAATTTATTTTAGCCGTAAATCGTAAAAAAAGACTGTTCGTTTCTCTGTCTCTCTCGCGCGATCGAACTATCGATGTTTCCCGACAAACTATTGGGAGGTTAATTAAACTTTATACATGAAATTACTCGTTCCGATCCCTGCTACACAGCCGTATACTTTTTATAATTTTGTGGAATCGGGAACCTCGAAATATTTAACATAACGCGGATCGACTGTCTCTGTCTCTTTCTAGATCGGAAGAATCGATGTTTCCCGGCAAACTAATGGGATATTAATTAAACTTTATACATGAAATTACTCGTTTTGATCCCCGCTACACAGCCGTATACTTTTTATAATTTTGTGGAATCGGGAACCTTGAAATATTTAACATAACGCGGATCGTCTATCTCTGTCTCTTTCTAGATCGGAAAAATCGATGTTTCCCGGCAAGCTATTGGGAGTTTAATCAAACTTTATACATGAAATTACTCGTTTTGATCCCTGCTACACAGCCGTATACTTTTTATAATTTTATGGAATCGGTAACCTTGAAATATTTAACATAACGCGGATCGACTGTCTCTGTCTCTTTCTAGATCGGAATAATCGATGTTTCCCGGCAAAGTAATGGGATATTAATTAAACTTTATACACGAAATTACTCGTTTTGATCCCCGCTACACAGCCGTATACTTTTTATAATTTTGTGGAATCGGGAACCTTGCAATATTTAACATAACGCGGATCGACTGTCTCTGTCTCTTTCTAGATCGGAATAATCGATGTTTCCCGGCACACTAATGGGATATTAATTAAACTTTATACATGAAATTACTCGTTTTGATCCCCGCTACACAGCCGTATACTTTTTATAATTTTGTGGAATCGGGAACCTTGAAATATTTAACATAACGCGGATCGACTGTCTCTGTCTCTTTCTAGATCGGAATAATCGATGTTTCCCGGCAAACTAATGGGATATTAATTAAACTTTATACACGAAATTACTCGTTTTGATCCCTGCTACACAGCCGTATACTTTTTATAATTTTGTGGAATCGGGAACCTTGAAATATTTAACATAACGCGGATCGACTGTCTCTGTCTCTTTCTAGATCGGAATAATCGATGTTTCCCGGCAAACTAATGGGATATTAATTAAACTTTATACATGAAATTACTCGTTTTGATCCCCGCTACACAGCCGTATACTTTTTATAATTTTGTGGAATCGGGAACCTTGAAATATTTAACATAACGCGGATCGACTGTCTCTGTCTCTTTCTAGATCGGAATAATCGATGTTTCCCGGCAAACTAATGGGATATTAATTAAACTTTATACACGAAATTACTCGTTTTGATCCCTGCTACACAGCCGTATATATTTTATAATTTTGTGGAATCGGGAACCTTGAAATATTTAACATAACGCGGATCGACTGTCTCTGTCTCTTTCTAGATCGGAATAATCGATGTTTCCCGGCAAACTAATGGGATATTAATTAAACTTTATACATGAAATTACTCGTTTTGATCCCCGCTACACAGCCGTATACTTTTTATAATTTTGTGGAATCGGGAACCTTGAAATATTTAACATAACGCGGATCGACTGTCTCTGTCTCTTTCTAGATCGGAATAATCGATGTTTCCCGGCAAACTAATGGGATATTAATTAAACTTTATACATGAAATTACTCGTTTTGATCCCCGCTACACAGCCGTATACTTTTTATAATTTTGTGGAATCGGGAACCTTGAAATATTTAACATAACGCGGATCGACTGTCTCTGTCTCTTTCTAGATCGGAATAATCGATGTTTCCCGGCAAACTAATGGGATATTAATTAAACTTTATACATGAAATTACTCGTTTTGATCCCCGCTACACAGCCGTATACTTTTTATAATTTTGTGGAATCGGGAACCTTGAAATATTTAACATAACGCGGATCGTCTATCTCTGTCTCTTTCTAGATCGGAAAAATCGATGTTTCCCGGCAAGCTATTGGGAGTTTAATCAAACTTTATACATGAAATTACTCGTTTTGATCCCCGCTACACAGCCGTATACTTTTTATAATTTTGTGGAATCGGGAACCTTGAAATATTTAACATAACGCGGATCGTCTATCTCTGTCTCTTTCTAGATCGGAAAAATCGATGTTTCCCGGCAAGCTATTGGGAGTTTAATCAAACTTTATACATGAAATTACTCGTTTTGATCCCCGCTACACAGCCGTATACTTTTTATAATTTTGTGGAATCGGGAACCTTGAAATATTTAACATAACGCGGATCGTCTATCTCTGTCTCTTTCTAGATCGGAAGAATCGATGTTTCCCGGCAAACTAATGGGAGTTTAATTAAACTTTATGCATCAAATCATTCAGTTTGACTCCTGCAACACAACCAAACACTCTCTGTAATTTTCTGAACTGAAAAACCACTGAAATTGCGCTCGAAATGCGGAGCGACGGGTCGACGCGTCTGCACTGTGCGACAGCTAGTCAAAACGTCCGAACAGCGTATTGTTTTCGATCTCTTGGTATAATATTCGTATTCCTTGCTGTGTATAGCTTCCGATCGATTATTGCAATGGTCAGAGTTCCAGCGGCGTAATGCTTTCCATAAGATTACATTAATATAACCAGCGGCATATTGCTTTCTATCTTGTAATGA
>NW_027476121.1:845000-850000 GCF_051020955.1 Megalopta genalis
ATTGACTGGACCAGGGCTGCTTTTCTCGTCCAGCCGCCCATCTAGCCGAAGCAGAGGCCAAAGGTACGTGTTGGGGACGTCTCACCCGCAGGAGAGGGCCCCCTCAGATCCCAGGATCCTCTTTTCCGACGACAAGGGTCGCCACGCACGGCAAACACGTGGGAGACAGCAGTCGGAGAGGCTGCCTCTTCCTCTCCACCACACTTCGTTCAGTTCGCTGCGTATTTAAGAACACGAGCTATCCAGCGGTACCTTTTTCGTGGAGGCTCAAGTGTGGCTAGGGCACGTTTGCCCCTTGCGGCCTGGGTTGCCCAGGGGATTGATTGCATCCCATGTATTCCTGAGCCCAGCGGAGTGTTGTCTAGTGGCGTGTTCCGCCCACGAAAAACGGTCTGAAAAACCGTTTAACGTAAACTGGGGAACTGATGCCACGAGTGACAACAGTTCCCCAGTCGGAAGTCATACAGCACATACAGTGCTGTACAAAGAACACGCCACAGCCCGTATGCTAAATCAGGGCCTCGCCATTATGCGAAGTACTACATGTACGACGCACTGACGGTCTCTAATGCCTTCATCGCCGATACACCCATCGACTCGGCCGATCAACCCTCCTACGCGAGGGCTAGTTCGGGGGTTATCTCCCGCCCTGGGTGGCCACAGACCGCCACCGCCAGTAGATAGGGACAGATGGGAATCTCGTTAATCCATTCATGCGCGTCACTAATTAGATGACGAGGCATTTGGCTATTTTTTTTTTTTTTTTTTTTTTTTTTTTTTTTTTGCCTAGGGGGGGAAATGCATTTATGCACTCCCTCTGTTGTTAGAGAGGGGTGTGCCGGACTCCCGTTTCCGGACTACCGGCTAAAACCCCCCCCAACAGCAACTTTGGCTGCAAAAAGTGGCATATTGCCCGTCGTTAAGGTGGTGTGGGGACGGGTAACCCAAGGATATAAAAAGGCGCAGTAGCGCCCCACCACCGATCACCCAACCCCAACCCGCGGGAGCCCCACCCGCCCACACAGCCCAGCCATTTTGTTCCATCGCACCCAATTAGTGTGGCTTCCCAGGAGGACCCTAGTGGTAATGCCACAGAGTAACCTCCTAGGGAGCCCAAGACCCAGGAGGTAGTCAGCGGATTTGGACGACCACACTCCCCGCCAGGAGAGTGTGCACGAGGAGAAGGAGATATCACTCGGAGAAATGCGTGCATTGTCCGCTAGTTGGCGAACAATATCAGCATTCTCCGAGTAATACCTCCTCTTTCTCTCATGATGGTCGTCCAAGGATGTTGCTCCGCTGACCACCTGCGCGTCTATCACGCTGATGCTGCCGCACCTTGTAGCGACCAGGTCGGGTTTCCTCAGTCCACACGATGTGTGGAACCGAGGCTCTACGGCAACAGTCCACCCCGCGTCGCGGAGACCAGAGGCTACCACCGCACACACGGCATCATGTCGCTTGATGCGACCGCCGTGTGTACGGTGGCATGCCTGGATGACATGGGCGGACGTCTCGGTTGCCCGACAGCCCGCCCGACACTGCAGCTCTCTGGTCTCGCGACGGATACCACGTGACGTGCGTATCCGCGTGGGTAGACTGTTGACCCGGACGTGATGATATTGGACATAGTCCCGTCCGGGTATACCGTAGGATCCCGCATCGATCCACCAGTTGGAAAGGTTGGACCTCCCACACCCACGTAGCTCATTACCATCCACCGACCGGAACAGGCGGTTAGCCCACCACTCCTCTCTCAGCTCCTTGGAGGACAGCATGGTGCCGTCCCTCACAAGGGCCCGCTGGGCCCAGCTGAGTCGTTTATCGACCCAGCTGGACCCTGCAATAGCTTTCACTGCTGGAGAGGAGGAGGCCGCCAGATTTTGGAGGCGCATGTACATGAGTCCCGGTACGGTGGTGGCAAAGGATGGGATGCCGAGGCCTCCCATCCTGCACGGAGTGTGGAAGTATCCAACGGTGGTATCGTGCGGGAGCCGCAGCCACCTACGGAGGGCCACGCGGACTTGCCTGTCGAGGGCCCTAAGTTTCCCTAGGGTTGTCCCCGACAGAACAAGCGCATGGTAGAACCGCGGGATAAGGAACGATCTAAGTATCTTGAGCCGCTGTTGCGGCTTCAAGGGGGCTCTCGTTAGTCTCTCCATCTCGGTGTTAAGTACACTGCCGGCTCGCTTCAGTCCTACAGGCCTGAAATCGACCCCCAAGTACCGCCATTGCTCGGATGGCGAGAGTTGTTTAATCTCCTCGCCACCGGCAAGACGATACTGGGGATCGACCAGGACCTTGTATTTCTTCTGCTTACCGGCAGGCACGATGGAGAGACTCACGCATTTGCGTGCATTGAACGAGAGCCCCTGTTCCTTAGCCCGGGCCTCAACCTCACGTAGGGCTGCGGTCATACCCAACCTGGTCGACGAGACGAGGACTATATCGTCGGCGTATGCAAACGCATTCACCCGACAGCCCTCGATCTCGTAACCGACGTCGCTAGGTACAGATCTTAGTACCTCATCAACGACGAGGCAAAACAGGAGTGTGGAGAGGGGATCCCCCTGCCTCACACCCCTGCTTACGTGGAAGGGCTCCGAACGAGCGCCGTCAACCTCAAACACCGTGGTGCTATTCGCATATAGCCGGGTGGTGTAGCTAACCAATCCCTCCGGCAGACCGGTTCGTCCCAACACGGAGGATATAGCGTGATGGCTCACCGCATCGAACGCCTTGGCGACGTCTAATGAGACCACATGGATCTCTCTTAGACGTCTCCGCGCGTCTTCGAGCAGTGAAGCCAGCACAGCTATATTCTCCGCGCACCCATCATCTAAGCATCGCTGCCTAATGTCCACAAGCCTGGCCGCACGTAGACGTTTGGCCAGGATCTTGTGGAGATGGCGTATGGTGACTGAAGCGATGCTTAGTGGGCGGAAGTCATTTGGGTCAGAAGACCCATCCTTCTTGGGAACAAACACGGTCCGGCTAATTAGCATTTCCGGAGGGAAACCACCCGATGCGAGCACGATGTTGAAGAAGACGGCTTTTATGCTCGTCGGAACTGCCTTCCACTGCCTCGCCGTGATGCCATCAATACCGGGTGCCGAAGAATTGGCAACTGTGACTGTGATGACATCGTCACAAGTCACCGGGTGCCACACGTACGCCAGGGAGGGCGTTGGTGGAGAACGCCTAGACTGCTCGACGGGGGTAGACTCCTGGGACACGAATGGTCCCCAGTGAGCAGCCATAACTGCAACATCTGGGGAGCGTGTCCCAGGTCCCCCGTCGAGAATCTCCCTGGCCGCTCTAGACATGTTTGCCTTGTAGAGCGTTTGTACGCGGGCATAATCCCGGCGACGTTGCCGTTTCTTCGGCACCCTGATGGATGCATCCGGACAAGCTGGTCGCGGTCGTCTCAGGGGAGGAACAGGGAAAACTCCCTGGAGCCACGCATGGAGTCCGGCAGCAACATCGCGCCCGTGGAGGAGGTTGTTTGCGACTCCAACGAGCGCGAGTGCGCCGAACCCCCGGATCCGGGCGACCTCGGGAAGAAGTTCCCGGATAGCCGCCCGAAATCCATCATGCGGGCTCTCACTCCCCTGCATTGAGCGAGGTGATGGCAGGTGTGATGGGTCCGGAGATGGTGATGGACCCATCACATCCTCGTTCCGCGGAGGATCATTACTGATCTCGTCCGTGTCGGAACGGAGGGAGGAATCACCTGGTTGGTGATCCGCCACCTGGAGGGCGTGGAGCGCTTGGGCTACAAGATTTTTGTAGTCCGCTCCACGCCTCGCACCCTTGATTGACTCAAGAGTGCGTCCCATGGGGAGCACGGCCATCAGGTGTTGATTGATGAACCGTACTCCCCTGGTGGCGGCAAGTGCTTCCTCCCTCGCCATCAAGCGCAGTTCTTCAGCGCTCCAACGCTTTTTGACTCGCTCAATGTCGACTTCCGCGTTCATCTGGTCCGGATGCATGCGACGTCGGTGTACCCCCAATCCAATCTTGGATGGAAAGGTGCGGCAACAGTCCGGACACATGAATGTGCCGGTCAGCGGGACGCGCGCCTCAGAGGGCCCTGGGTCTATACCACTGATGGTCGGTGGTGGTATTGGGGTCGGTGGAACAAAGGCTGGGGCGGGGGTAGGAGGGCGCGGTGGGGCAGGGACCGGCGGCGTGGCTGCCACGGCCTCGTCTACAGGTCTGGCGAGCCGAGGCCCTCGCCGGAGATTATCATAATTTCCTTTTTTCTTTGGGCCTGTAGACAAACCGGCGCGACGGGGTGGCAGCCCGCCGCACCGGGGAGCTAAGAAAGCTCCACCCTCCCCCGGACGACACGATAAATCGTGTCGCCGACTCGCTCCGGCCCGAAGGCGGGGGGCAGGTGCATGGGCCCAAAGGCCCTTAAAGCGAGCCTTTCGCCTGAACCCCGTTAGCATGACCCGGCAGGTACCTATAGGAGGTGGGGAAGACTTGGACGGGAGAGGCTAATGGACCTAGCAAGAGGTCTATATTGCGCATCACCGTCCCTGCAACTATAACTCCCGTTAAGAGAGTCATAGTTACTCCCGCCGTTTACCCGCGCTTTTTTGAATTTCTTCACGTTGACATTCAGAGCACTGGGCAGAAATCACATTGCGTCAACACCCGTGGGGGCCATCGCAATGCTTTGTTTTAATTAGACAGTCGGATTCCCCTAGTCCGTGCCAGTTCTGAGCTGAGCGTTGAATGGCGGCCGAAGAGGACGACCGCACCGATGGGAAACGCCACGGAAGCCTCGCAGCAAGGAAGATCCGCGGGAGGCCAAGGCACGGGACCGAGCTCGGATCCCAGCCACGAGAGCCGTTCACCTCGCCCAGGCCCGGCACGTCAGCCAGACCCGCTTCCCGACCAAGCCCGACACGCCCCGCTCCTCAGAGCCAATCCTTATCCCGAAGTTACGGATCCAATTTGCCGACTTCCCTTACCTACATTAATCTATCGAC